>NC_048299.1:94887906-94925359 GCF_013100865.1 Trachemys scripta elegans
ATCTGTTTCCCAGCGCTACCGGCTTCATGTAGCTGGAGCCCGGGAGGGGAAGCGCCCAGCCGGGGGCGCAGGGTCTGGAGGCTGCCCGGCAAACCGTGAAGCCGGTAGCGCTTGGGCTTCGGGCAGCCCCCTTGCCTCTGGACCCTGCCGCCGCGGCTGGAGGCTCTGCTCCTCCCCTGACTCTTCGGCTCTGTTTAAGAGTCGAGTTGCCCCAGCGCTACCGGTTTTGGGCAGCCCCCATGCCTCCGGACCCGGCATCGCCGGAGCCCGGGAGGGGATGTGCCCGGCCGGCGGCTGGGGTCCGGAGGCAAGGGGGCTGCCTGAAGCCCGTAGCGCTCGGGCAGCTCGGCTCTTAAACAGAGCCGAAGAGTCAGGGGAGGAGCAGAGCCGCCATTTTCCCGGACATGTTCGGCTTTTTGGCAATTCCCCCTGGATGGGGGTTTGAATGCCGAAAAGCCGGACATGTCTGGGAAAAAGAGGACGTATGGTAACCCTAGCACAGCCAGGCCCTGAGGAGGAGGCCTGGGACTTGTGAGGAACAGACTGAACTTCCCTTACATTCCAGAGACGCTGGTTGTGATGTTCCCTGCCACAGAGCGGGCTGACATGTTTTCCTTTAACCTTTCCCATTTTTCCGTATTTTTTTAATTGATTGCTGTTTAATAAACTGTATTTGCTTTGAACAGTGGGTCAGGGAAGCATCCAGTGCAGAGGGAGCCCCCCCCCTCCCCGGAGTGAGGACACCATAGCCCCCTGCCCTAAGTGGCCACGAAAAGGTTGGGGGTTGAGCCCCCCTCCCCAGGAATCCTGGGCCCAGCCTTGTTGGGGTTACGAGGACTCTGCCACAGAGGAGAGTGGAAGGGGAGCCCTTGAGGTCAGGCAGTCCTCTGGGTAAAGGAAATGAGAGCGAGGACTCAGAACCTTTCACTAGCCCACTTCACCGGGGTAGTGTATAAGCCAGGAAAGTTCCCCACAATAGCAGAACCAATCCCCCATTTACACATAGGCACTGATTCAGATTTTCATTAGACTAGTATAAATTAGTAGTCACTTGATTGCTGTGAACTAAGTTGAAAAATATAGGGTAAAAGTGAGATCACAATCAGGCCCATGTTGTGTTGGACATTTATTATAGAATACTGTAGTGATTTCATTAAGGATAGATCCAAATAATGTTCATCTTATTCACATGAACAGTCCCACTGAAGTCAATATGTCTATTGTTGAATGCAAAGAGATGGATTTTGCACATTCTCTACCTTTCAATAACCTGTGAATTCTGACCAAAACCCAGGAAAAGTTACTCTAGTACTAACCATAAAGTTCTATCATAATATGCACAAAGTGTTCTTTCTAGAGGGTAAAGCTTACTTGATAATCAGGTTGAAGAAAGTCTTACATTTTGTAAAGGTCTGTGAAAAGCAGTTTTTCCCCCTAAAGTAAAGCCCAATTAAACAGTGCTCTTGTACACTTTAAACTCTGCTGGTATCATAAAACTAAGCTTCTCTTTATTTTGGTCCATTGCACAGCAAGAAATAATTTAAAAAAAAAAAGGAAGTAAAATGCATAAAAATACTTTTCATAGCTCAGATTCCAAATGACACATCACACATTCCTTTCAAATAACACCATTCTTGTCAGTCATGGATATATGGTGATTTAGCCTAATTTTTTACATATAAAAACACACTTAAATAGGTTAAAATCTGTATATAAATCAAATAACATTTAAAGTTTAGGTTGCATTTTACATCAGCTGTTAAAGCGACCAACTCCTGAGTGAATAGGTTAATATATACAGTAGTATTCTTACTCTTTTCTCCTATATAAAATCATCAAGGCAGAGATAGCGAATTCTGTCTCTTTTGCCTCTCTGCCCTCTTTGTCCCCTTTATGCATCCACATTAGGACTGAAGCCAATCAGGAGACGGAAGTCTAGGGAGAGACATGTTTTTTTTTCCTGCTAGCATAGGTAAAATCACTGTAATCCTTATTTTAGCAGTCTAAGCAAATCTCTGTATCACTTCGCTATTCTCTTTATGGTAAACAACAAAATTTCACTCTATCTAGAGCAGGGGGCAGGAAAACGTTTTGGCCTGAGGGCCACATCGGGTTTCGGAAATTGTATGGAGGGCTGATTGGAGGAGGGGGTCGTGGCCCTGGCCCCCGGGACCCCTGCCCCATCCCCCCCTTGACCACCTTGACCATCCTGTTCCTTGACCACCTGCCGGAACCCCCTGCCCTAAACTGCCCTCTGCCACCCTCCTTCCTGACTGCCCCCCGGGAACCCCTGCCCGATCCAACCACCCCTTATCCCTGTCCCCTGACTGCCTCCGGAACCCCTACCTCTGACTGCCCCCCGCCACCCTATTCAACCCCTCTTCTCATTCCTGACTGCCCCCCGGGACCCCTGCCCCCATTCAACCCCCCCTGTTCCCTGCCCTCTGACCGCCCTGACCCCTATACACACCCCTGACCCCTGACCACCACCCCGAACTCCCCTGCCCTCTATCCAACACCCCTTCCCCCTTACTGCACAGCCTGGAGCACCGGAGGCTGGTGGCACTACAGCCGTGACACCCGACTGGGGCCAGCCACACCGTTGCCATCGCGCAGCACAGAGCACCGGGTCAAGCCAGGCTCTGCAGCTGCGCTGCCCCAGAAGCTCGCAGCCTGCCACCCAGAGCATTGCGCTGGTGGCAGAGCGATCTGAGGCTGCAGGGAGGGAGAACAGCAGAGGAGGGGCCGGGGGCTAGCCTCCTAGACCAGGATCTCAGGGGCCGGGCAGGAGGGTCCCATGGGCCGGATGTGGCCTGTGGGCTGTAGTTTGCCCACCTCTGATCTAGAGGCAGAAGTGCAGTAACTGGTAATTAAATGAAAGTACAAATTAACAATAGCAAAATG
Organism: Trachemys scripta elegans; assembly: GCF_013100865.1. Lineage (NCBI taxonomy): Eukaryota > Metazoa > Chordata > Testudines > Emydidae > Trachemys > Trachemys scripta. The sequence continues at coordinate 94,890,811 of NC_048299.1, forward strand.
TCTGTAATTTGCTATTTTGTGGTCAAGTGATTTAGGACCCTAACTTTCAATGAAAGTCAGTAAGACTTGGGCACCTAAGGGGTTGTCTACACTTAGTGCTGTAGCAGCACAGCTGTAGCGGTTCGTGAAGATGCTACCTACATTGATGGGAGAGCTTTCCTGTTGGTGTAAGTATTCCACTTCCCCAAGAGGTGGTAGCTATGTTGACAGGAAAAGCCCTCCCATTGACATAGGTCAGTAAAACTGCATCGCTCCAGGGTGTGGATTTTCCACACTCCTGAGCGACATAGTTACACTGACATAAGTATGTATTGTAGACCAGGGATTGATGTCTGTCACTTTTGAAAATGGGACTTAGGCTCATAAGTTAGACTTTAAGGCCAGAAGGGATCATCATGATCACCTGCGCATGGCAAACCACAGAACTTCACCCACCTACTCCTGTGATAGACCCCCAAACCTCTGGCTAAGTAACTGAAGTCCTCAAATGATGATGTAAAGACTTCAAGTTACAGAGAATCCACCATTTACACTAGTTTAAAATGTAAGTGACCTGTGCCCCATGCTGCAGAGCAAGGTAAAAAGACTCCAAGGTCCTTGCCAATCTGACCTGTGGGAAAATTCTTTCTTGACCCCCAAATATGGCAATGGTTGGACCCTGAGCATGTCAGCAAGACCCATCAGCCTGGAAGAGAATTATCCTGGAAGAGAATTATCTGTAGTAACTCAAAGCCCTCCCCATCTAGTGTCCCATCACCAGCCATTGGGGATATTTGCTATTAGCAGTCATAGATGGGCTACCTGCCATCGTAGGCAGTCTCACCATACCACCCCCTCCATAAAGTTATCAAGTTCAGTCTTGAAGATACTTAGATTTTTTGCCCCCACTGCTCCCATTGGGAGGCTGTTCCAGAACTTCACTCCTCTGATTGTTAGAAACCTTCACCTAATTTCAAACCTAAATTTGCTGATGGCCAGTTTATATCCATTTGGTCTCGTGTCAACATTGGCACTTAACTCTTCTCCTTCCCTGGTGTTTCTCTCTCTGATGTATTTATAGAGAGCAATCATATTGCCCATCAGCTTTATTTGGTTAGGCTAAAAAAGCCAACCTCTTTGAGTCTCCTCTCAAAAGGTAGGTTTTCCATTCCTCTGATCATCCTAGTAGCGCTTCTTTGCATCTGTTCCAGTTTGAATTCATCTTTCTTAAACATAGGAAACCAGAATTGTGCACACATTCCAGATGAGGTGTCTCCAGTTCCTTTTATAATGGTACTAACACTTCCCTATCTCTATTGAAAATACCTCGCTTGATGCACCCTAGGGACCTGATGCATCCTTTTTCATGGGCATATCATATTGTTGGCTCATAGTTATTCTGCGATCAACCAATACACTCAAGTCTTTCTTCTCCTCTGTCACTTCCAACTGATACATTCAGAGTTTATAGCAAAAATTCTTGTTCGTCCCTAAGTGCATGCCTTTCCATCCCATTTCTCTTACTCCAGTTGTCAAGATCTTCTTGTATGACATTCTAGTACTCCTCTGTATTGGCAATACCTCCCATCTTTGTGTCACCCACAAGTTTTTTGAGTGCACTCCCACTTTTTGTGCCAAAGTCGTTAATAAAAATGTTAAATAATTGATCCCAAGACTGATCCCTGAGGGATTCCACTAGTGATCTCCACCCAGCTTGATAGGTCACTTTTCAGTCTGACCCATTGTAATCTATCCTTTAATCAGTTTCTTGTCCACCTCTCAATTCTCAAATTAAAATCCCCATCTTCTCCAACTAAATAATACACCTCTACCCTGATATAACACTGTCCTCAGGAGCCAAAAAATCTTATCGTGTTATAGGTGAAACTGCGTTATATTGAACTTGCTTTGATCCGCCGGTGCGTGCAGCCCCACCCCCCAGAGCTCTGCTTTACTGCGTTATGTCCAAATTCGTGTTATATCAGGTCACATTATATCGGGGTAAAGGTGTAATTTCCCATGTGGAATTGTATCAAATGCCTTACTGAAATCCAGGTACTTTAGATCTACGGCATTTCTTTTTTCTATAAATATCAGTTATCTTTTCAAACAAAAAGATCGGGTTGGTCTGGCACAATCTACCTTTTGTAAAACCATGTTGTATGTTAGCCCAGTTGCCATTTACCTTTATGTCCTTAACTGCTTTCTCTTTCAAAATTTGTTCCAAGACTTTGCATACAATTGATGTCAAATGAACGGACCTGTAGTTTCCTGGATCACGTTTTTCCCCTTTCTTAAAAATTGCTACTATATTAGGAAACCTTCCAGTCATACGGTACAGCCCCGCAAATTAGAGATTAATTACAATTCCTTGCTATTGGATTTCCAATTTCATGTGCCAGTTCCCTTAATATTCTTTGATGGAGAATACCCCCTTCTCGCCAGTTTAGTCCCATAAACTGTTTGAGTTTGACTTCCTCTTCTGATGTGGTAATTTCTACTTCCATATCCTCATTTCCATTACCCACCCTGCCACTACCCCAAGATCCTCATTACCATTATTAAAAACTGAGGCTAAGTATATGTTTAGGTATTGGGCCATGCCTAGGTTATCTTTCATCTCCACCCCATCCTCAGTGCTTAGCAGCCCCACTTCTTATTTCTTTTTGTTTTCTTTTTATTTATATGGCTATAGAAAGTTTTAACTATTGGTTTTAATTTCCTTTTCAAGGTCCAAATCTGGTTTGGGCAGTTCTCATTTTTCCTTATGCTTTTTGATCTCCACAAGGTAACTTTCCTTGCTGATTCAGCCCATCTTCCATTCCTTGTAGGTTTGATGATTCTTTAGTGAAGGAATCTGTCACTAACACATCTAGAAAAATCTGGGCCCTACTATTATTAGTTGCACTTGTCTACAGCTTCCTGTTTTTCTGCACAGGTGTAACTCTGAATCCATATCTAGTCAACATCATACCTTTTAATTAAACTTGCTGTGAGTTCTGTGTCTAGGCAACAGTTGACATTAAGCCAATGTAGCAGTTACTCTTCAGATCGTATAAATCTTTCGCCTTTTACTTTAGGTACACACAGATCATTTAATTTAAAAAAAAAAAAAAAAACTATCCTCAAAGGGCTAAATCTCAAAGGGAGTTATACCAGGAATGGAACGAGAGACACTTTTAAAAATAAATAAATAAATACCTTCACATCTATTATCTCATTTCAGTTAAATGTCTGGATGGAACTAGAATTCTCTTTTTTTAAAAAAAAAAAAAAAAAAAAAAGCGGGAGCTGAAGTTTATTTATAACAGTGGTTCTGAAACTTTTGTACTGATGACCCCTTTCACATAGCAAGCTTCTGAGTGCAAGCCCCCTTATCAATTAAAAGCACTTTTTAATATATTTAACACCATTATAAATGCTGGAGGCAAAGCGGGGTTTGGGGTGGAGGCTCACAGCTTGTGATCCCCCCCCCCCGCCATGTAATAACCTCATGACCCCCTGAGAGGTTCCAGCCCCAGTTTGAGAACCCCTGATTGATAAAAACTTACTCCACTTTACTTATATGGTTGATCTGGTTTCTGAGTCGCTGTAGCACATGATCACTCAATTTGGACACCTAATAAAAGTGCAGCTATTCAGCAATGGTACAGTGACCAAGTCACTCTAATGAATCTGCCTGTTAGATGAAATTATTACATTTGCTTAGTATGTTTGCTATAAGCAGCAATATTTGCAGTCAGGTATTGTCAAAGGTAAATATTTCCCTCTTGGCTCTGCCTAAATTTGAACATATTCTTGTGTTTCAGACATGTTTCATTAGATGCAGTTGTGTGCATTTTGAATCAATAAAGCTATTTTGCTAAACATTATACCTAGTTAAGATGACTGAAGTCTTGAGCTCTGATACACAAGCCAAGGACAAAGTTGAGCACAACTTGAAAACTATGGGTCATTTCTTCAATCTATTGTACGTTCTATTACTATTGTTTCCTAAGAAATAAGTTGAGGAAACTGAGGCATGGTTTTTGACAATCAAGATAAAAACCAGGCATGGTTTCATCTGTTCTGCATTTTACTCAGGCCACCACAGCTTGTGTGTGGATGGTGGTCAGACAAAGGGTTCCTATTTTGTCCAATCCCAATTATTACTCACGAGTTTGTTTAGAGAAAAGTAGTTTAATCTAGTTTTTTTTTTTTTTAAAGACATGACAAAAATAATCCCAGCTATAGACTTTGGGGTGGGTGGGTGTAGATTTTTGTTCGTTTGTTTTTGTTTTAAGTAGCTAACTTTGGGTTCTAGCATAGTTAAAGCTGTCACTGGCTACTGTTGTGAAGATAGAGACTCTAGACTTCATGTGAGACTAATGAGGTAAATGTTTTATTTCCTACCCATATTGCTTTACAAAAGGTCCCGAATGTGCCTGGAGTGTCTCCCGCAGCCAAATAACACAACATGAATAAATTTTCTGCATATGAAAAATGCTTTGCTAGGGGATGTAGCTTTATACTTGTTCTTTCCTTTCAGCATACTTTTTATTATTTTTAATAGTTGAATTTTTAACAGATTATTAAAACCTATCCCAGAAATCTCGGGACACAAGGAATGTCCAATTCGTTGCTATGCTGTTATACCAGAATAAGATAGCAGCACATGTTCTGACCAGTAATTTAGGAAATAATCAAAATTGAAAAGATTGAGTGGTAGTGTATGGTAAAAATGAACCCATGACTTCTAGACCTTAGGGGATGATCTGCACAAATACAGTAAATTCTTTACTGCCCACCTTTCTTCCACATTTTTGCAGAAATGTTTTGATGTATATATCCTGTCCGCTTCAATAGGTGTCCCATATAGTGCATTGATATTTTAACTGGAAATTGACATGGACCATTTTTTAAATATGATCACATTTTTTCACTTATTTACATTTTCCTCCAGTTCTATTTTTGATAAACATGTTGGGTGAAATCCTGGCACCACTGAAGTCAATTGGAGTTTTGCCATTGACTTCAGTGTGGCCGGGATTTTAACCATTGTATTTAACTGGCAGATGGAAACCCTTATCTTGTGACAACATTTTATTCTTTTGACATCTGTTAATTTGTTTGTCCTTTGATCCTCTAGCATGCTTTTTGCAAAGTAAATTTTTCATTGCATATTGTAGGTAATTTCATGCTTTCCAAAATTTCTAGTTTTATACTTCATCCATCAGGATGGATCTGAGTACCTGTAGTAATTGCAGGTAATTTTTAAAGAAATTGTTTAAGCTGTTCAGCTGAAATTCTCTTAGGTCTTGTGCTTTATTCATCACAAGTTACTGGGCACAATGCAAGAGTAACTGGGTGAAATTCTGTGGCCTGTGTTGTACAGCAGGTCAGACTAGATGATCTGATGGTCCCTTCTGGCCTTAAAATCTATGAATCTATTCACATTCATTAACTTTAGGTTAAACACACTGAATAAAGTATCTAGATTTGTTTTTGAATTAATTTTTTTCTTCATTTAATAATGTACTTCCTGGCAAGCAGCTGAGAAGGCTGATAAGTGAAATTTAAGCTGTATGATCTTAGCTGAGTAAGAATATATTGCCCAGGGCTACTCATTAAATATTAGCTTCCCTAAATGTTAATTAGTTTTTTCTTTATTACATTTTGTTGAAGATTTTTTTTAAATCATGTAGTAAATCAAATTTAATGCCTGATTTTTTTGATGTGTTTGGGCACTCATTTGTAATTTTTATACAATATTTGCGCACATTGTGTTTATAGTTTTGAACAAAAATGGAACTTCAATGTGAGAATCTTCCAGGCTGAAAGAGGTGCGGTATGTTAATAATTAACTTTTAACTCCTGAGGACTTTGATCTGTAGGAAACAATCAGACAAGCAAGGAGAACTTTTGCTGAGTCTAAAAAAAATGCCATGAAATACACTTACCTCAGTATTGCAGGGTACATGCACATAGTATATTAGCACTAATGGGAATCAGTCAGGTAGAGCCACACGTGTCATTGCCTCTGTGGTATTCCCCCATGCATTCTGTGGGTGAAAATGCACTTAAAAATCCAGTTGCTACTGTGCCATGCTTGCATGGAGCACAATGTCAGTTTCAGTGACTGTTGTCTTAATTAAATAAAATGCCAGGGCATCCCTAATATTGTGCTGTTACAAAATATGTGGTTGTTTTCAAGATTTCCCCTGAATAGGCTTTTATTGTTAAAAATACTACCTTAAATTGCCAGAGCTCTGGGGAGGAGAGAGGGGATAGAATGTAATTTGAGGTATAAATGCTTGTGAGAGAAACCACATTGTTTTGCAAGTATCTGTGTTTGGTCACCATTGGCTACTCTTAACGATCATTACAGATTTATTTCAGATTGCTAAAACATTATGTAATGATGCAACCCTTACAAGAGCATTATAGTCAATTCAAAAATACATCATGGACAAAATTCTGCCTTCTTTTCTCATCCTGAATACTGGTTGATCTCAGTAGAAATATTCTTGGAGTATATATAAAATGGGTGAGGAGGGGAATTAAAGTGAATTAAAATAAGGTATTGTATAGCATGAGAGAGAGCTTGACCCAAAAATAGCAGTGCCATAGGTTTTTGAACAAAGCAAAACTTGATTTTGAGGTTTGATTTTTATGCTGTAAAAACCATAATCCTTTATTTTGTGCTAGGATGTTAATGCTGACATACGCTGTGTCCCAAAGGGGACACTGATACTCTAAATCTTTTTTTGTATGCATTTAAAAAAATACATTGACTATCCATTTTCTGAGCTAAATTTAATTTAACAATTATAGCTCTGAAAGTTTGTGCACTTCCAATGAACATTGCTTAATGCCACTGGATAGTGATGAAAAGCAGTTTGGCTATTTTTTTTGGGGGGGACGGAACATGTACATTTTATAATGGCTTAAGTTCATCATATTTGTGACTTACAGTTTATTGTGGTTATGTTGAAAAGGCAGTAGAATGCTCCTGTTTATTTGTGCTATTAGCAGCAGCAGCAACAGCAGTATTCTGTGAGGACGGTGTTCAAAAATACCTTTCATTTTTGACTACTGTCCTGTCAAATGCCAAGATGAAACGTCTCTCGGGAAAATTGAGCCTGACAATGTTATTCTAGTGTTTGTAATTTCGCTAAAAAAGCAATAGTACTGATCAACAGTGAGTGAAAATAAGATCCAGGTGTATTGTACGTCTGTTAACTAGCCTGTAGAAGTATCTGTGAATTTCCCTTCAGATTTGGTCTGCAATAGTGTATAGTTTACTATCATTTTTATTTGTTGTTAAGATAGCTGGAAAGCTTATTGTAAACTGTATTTCTGTCCATGACACCAATCTTACTGTGAGGAATAAGGTCATATCTCAAAATGCTTTTACTTATTTATTGGAAAGTTTAGATATTACAAACATATAAAAGATTTTTTATGAGACATTTTTAGGGGGAAAAGATTCAGCACCTCCGGAATTGTTTGTTTATATTCATAAAGTGCCCATCTAGTACTTGGAGTGCTGTACAGGAAATTAAAAACTGGGCAATTCAATAGGTCAAAAGATCAGGAACAGATATTCCCACAACAGTTAATTACAGTAGTAAGATGTTCTACTTGACATCTAGTTCCCAACATTTCCCATCCCTTATATTAGCCTCTTGGTCGTGCACAACTGTCCTTCCCAAGGGAAAGCCTAGGAAAGAGCTGGATCTTAAAGGGAAAAATAGGTTGACAAACAAACATCTGAAACTCTTTATTTTATTTGTATTGTTCTAAATCATACTTTAGAACATGGGATTGGTGACTTGGAAAATTGACTAATTGCTGTCATGCTGCTGAATATTGAATATTTGCTGTTTCAATATGGTACCTGTTATTTTATTTTGACATGTGATCGACCATAAACAAAACAGGTTGTCTCCTTGCAGGACATGAAGTTGAACTGATGAGAAACTATAGAAGCCTCCCCAAAGTTGTGCAAAGTCACATGACACAGAAAGCACAAAGGGAAGTCAAGACCTTCTCCAATTTCCTTTATTGCACATTTGTGCTGGCTGTAAAGCTGGAAAACTTCATACACTCTTAGCTGTTCTCTGGAAACCAGTTAATTGGTTGATTAACTGGAGACTTGAGATGTAAAATGGGCCTCAGGTAAATTCTTCAGTAGAGTAATTACTGATCCATGATATGCCTGCCTCAAAAATGAAGTCTGACCCTTATTTTTTATATTGGGGTTGTGATACTCTACTCTCACTGTGTGTGTGTGGGGGGGGGGGGGAGGTAACCTGGTAATACAAATTATAAATGTTTAAAAGTAAACTTGAAGTATGCACTATGGAATTAACACACTATATTTTGCAATGGTACATTAATTCATATCCTCACTGAGTGACTACTTTAAAAAAATTGCAAGTATTCATTTGAATAAAAACTTCAGATTTAATGTAGCTGAGTTCATTCCCTTTGTATTCTCTTTTTCTAGCAAACAGATTTAGTAATAGAAATGTTCCAGAAACAGCAATTTTAAAGGGAATGTTAGTAAACTTTCACCAAAAATTGAACTTCTGATTCAGAATTGGCATATTTGCACGGGTAACCCAATTCCAAGTATTATGCTCATCCAATGAGGGAATAGAAACAATGTCATGTGACTTGCCTGTTTCAATCAAAACAAACCATAATCTCTGAATATCTAATATTCTTAATGAACTGCCTTTAGATGTAGACCAAGGGTGATTTTCCAAAATAACTTTGTAAATTTATTCAATATACAAATTTACTTTCAAACATGGCAAACTCTTCAGACAACTCTTGAGTCTATAAGGCAAAGTTCTGAATAAATTTACTACAAATGATTTACTTAGCACCATTTACAGGGGTGAGCATTTGCTATGGATCTCCTTAGAGTTATGGATTTTCATGAATGCCAGATATTGGGTTTTTTTTAAAATATCCACAAATTAGGTGTGAATTGCAGGTTGGGTGTGTAGGTGGGCATATAAACTGGAAATGTTATTAAAGTTGTAAGGAAAACATTGGAAGAACAGCACCAAAGGAAAGGTTTAACAACAACTCTAGAGGGACATAAGAACCTGCCTAGTAAATGTGCTAGAAGTTCTTCCAGAGTTAGACTGTGAAAATGGTACTGGAAATGGAAGTAAAGAGAAAAATTGAAAGGGCAAATGATTTCCCAGAAATATTAAACAAAGAAATGGGACAGCTAATTAAATCCACATAATTTTCTATGGCACTGCATTCAAATGAATCAATGAGCTTTAGAAGACTGTTTCTGTGCCACTTGAAAATCAATATGGAAGAAATTATATATAAATATTCTTACTTATTTTTATATTTAAAAACCACTTAAAACAAGGTAACTCAAAGATACCAACTTGTAAACAAGGCATAAGATAGAATGGGTTGGATTTTCAGAAGTTTCCAGCATTGCCCCATTTCTTCTCCCGTTGACCTAAATGGGAGTCAGGCAAACACTGGGCACGTGTGAAAATTCCACCCGGAGGGTATGTCTACACTGCAATATAATCCCAGAGTTGTTAGAACTCAAGTTAACGGACCCTGAGTTTATGAACCTAGGACTTGAGTGTCTACGCTCGTTGGTAACCCTAGGAATTGTTGAACCCTGGGTCTCAATCTGGAGTTCTAGTGTCTACACTGCATTATGTGGGCCCGAGTCCAACCACCCATATCCTAGACTTCCGAGACCTCCCAAAATGTGCCACTCTAGTTCTGTGTTCCTGATGAAGTGTAGGAAAACTTGACTGTACACCAAACATCACTATACAGAGGACAAAGAAAGTTGGCCTGTTGGATTGTGGGATACTTTTGGCAGACTCCCAGGGCTGTCTCTGCACTGAAAAGCAATAGCACTTGAACCCTGAGTCCTGGTTTGATTCAGGCTTGGATCCTCCACCCGCAGAGGTTCTGGGACCAGGGTCCAAGGCCTGGGTTTATATTGCAGTGCAGACTTAACCTAAGTGCTCTGTCTCAAATAGTACTTTTGCTGTCTATTGTCTACCTTCCCTCCTCCTTTCTTATTTGGCATCTCCTCTTTTCCACTCACCCTTCAGGCTTTTGTCTTCCAGTCCCTTTTTCTTACGTAGATGTTACCTGTCTAGCTTAGGGGTCAGTTGTGTAAGGTGCTTAACACCGTCAATTTCCAAGGATTTCAATAGGAATTGAGGGTGTTCGCTGCCTCACAGGATTGAGCCCTTGAAGCCTGATGCAAAGCCAGGACCGGCTCCAGGGTTTTTGCCACCCCAAGCGGTGGGAAAAGAAAAAGAAAAGAAAAAAAAAAGCCACGATCGCAATTGCGTTCGGTGGCACTCCAGTGGCAGCTCCACCGCGCCGCTTTCTTCTTCAGTGGTAATTTGGTGGCAGGTGCTTCCCTCCGAGAGGGACCCACCTCTGAATTGCCGCCAAACAGCCTGACGTGCCGCCCCTTCCCCTTGGCTGCCCCAAGCACCTGCTTGCTGGGCTGGTGCCTGGAGCCGGCCCTGTGCAAAGCCTGAAGTCAGTGGAAGTCAGTTGATTTCAATGGACTTTGGATGAAGCCTCTAGTTAGTAAGCTTCACTGAGAAGGAAATATGTTCATGGATATGCCCATGCACAACTATGCACTAGCACAGGGGTAGGCAACCTATGGCACATGCGCCAAAGGCGGAATGTGAGCTGATTTTCAGTGGCACTCACACTGCTCGGGTCCTGGCCACCGATCTGGGGGGCTCTGCATTTTAGTTTAATTTTAAAGAAGCTTCTTAAACATTTTAAAGACCTTATTTACTTTACATACAACAATAGTTTAGTTATATATTATAGACTTATAGAAAGAGACCTTCTAAAATGTTAAAATGTATTACTGGCACGTGAAACCTTAAATTAGAGTGAATAAATGAAGACTCGGCACACCACTTCTGAAAGGTTGCCGACCCCTGCAATAACATAATGAAAGGAAGAAAAGAAACTCACTTCTCAAGCTTAGATGGCTTGGTACATTTATTATCATTCTTATGGCTAAAGTAACGAGTGCCTCCCTTTCTCAGAAGGAAGAGAGAGAGAGAGACTGGAATCAGAACAAAATGCCACCTCTGCCATCCCCCAAACTCCTTTTTTCAAAGACTGCAAAAGCCCCCACAATGTATCTCCACTTAGCTGGTACTCTGTGGGTCTGGTTTTGTTATGGCTTAAAAGTGGACCTGACTAGGGAGCAGCCACTTTACTCTGCTTCAATTAAAGACAAAAGGAAATTGTCAGTAAAACCAGTGTGTGAGAGAGTGCTGCTTGGTGCTATGTTTTTCAGTCTATGTAGTTCGCTCCTTGCAGTGTGGAAACATAGCATAATGATCACTGGGACAGGATCCTCTTAAAGCTGCAGTGTTGGAACTCTCATGATTTTATCATGGGTCTCATCATGAATGTGTTTCTTAAAGCCACAGCTCCTGGAGGTGAGAATCTCAGCTTCCTTTAACAAAAAAATCATCATCCCTAGTCGTCCTCATTGCAGAGAAAAGTTGGGAAATATGACCTAGATGCACCCTCCAGATTTAGAAAACAAAAGGTAAATAAAAATAACCCAACACTTTGGCTTAAAAATCACGATTTTTTTTCTTTAAATCTTATGATTTCTTGGGGTATGACCCATGTGGTAAAATTCTGGCTCCATTCCAAGTTGAGGGGAGTTTTCCATTGACTTCAGTGGGGATTTGAAATATTGTTTTAAAATTACTAAGATTTAGCAATATTGTACCTCTGGGATTGGAATACCAGAAAGCAGTATGAAGCTCCCTCATATCTCCTGTTTCAGTAGACTTCATCCATTGTCTTCTCTCTGCTCCTACCCATTAGTGCACAAAGCAATCATGTCCCCTTGAGAGGAACGTTCATTGACCACCTGGTCCATGATGTCCAGCCTATGGAATTTCTTGGAGCCCAAGATGCCTTACAATGAGTTTTAATATAGTAGGGCAAAAGTTAGCCCTACTTTTATAGTGGTCTCACTTTTAAACTTTAGAAAAACATCTTTTTTTTCTTTGCTCTCCTGGGGTCTGATCAAAACCAACTGAAGTCAATGGAACAACCTCTAATTTTAATTAATTTCAAGGTTAAAATTGAGTGTCCTGTATTTAACATACTGATAAGTTGCTGCATCTCCATACAGAAAAGAGAATCTTTGTTACAATCCTATTTCGCTATCTGTTCCCAGTATTAATTTTCAAGGAAATATACCGAGTAGTCATATTTAGTGTGACTTAGCCATCCTTGTGAAATTCATCTTTTCATCATATAAAGAAAAGGGCTTCCCATGCCATAGCAAAATTGGGTTTTTTTACAATGTCATCTGAATGGTTTCACATCTGAAACTCTGACATACTAAACAATTCTGAATCTTTCAATGCGGTCATCTCTAACCATGTTTTAAGGCAGACAGATGCACATTGCATGACTAACAAGGAAGTGAATAACTAATGTCCTCCTTCCCTCTCTTATATCAGGGGGTAGCCGTGTTAGTCTGTATCTACAAAAACAACAAAGAGTCTGGTGGCACCTTAAAGACTAACAGATTTATTTGGGCATAAGCTTTCGTGAGTAAAAACCTCACTTCTTCGGATGCATAGAGACTTCCCTCTCTTGTCCCCCTCCCCCCAAATTATATTTTCTCTTAGTAAGCCTTAGTAAAAGGGGAGGATCACTACAGATTTCTTTTTGCTTTATTTTTTTAAAGGAAAATGATGCTTTCAGTTTAACATTCCTCTAATTGAATTTGCACAGTAAATGCCTACACTCTAGCTCTTTATTTTTTATTTTGATTATTTTCCGTTTTCAAATATAATCATAGAGATGCAACAGGATAGAATATGCAATATAATTACTCAAATGTGTGTTACAATGCCTACAGGCTATTTTCTCTTCTTAAAGTACCTTAACTACCCACAACATTTTAGTGCTTTTAAATTAATTTAATATCTAAAAGAAGTACAATATCAATAAGAGAAATCCCTCTGTACTAGAATTGTTTGATTTAAATTTGTCAGTAAAGTTCCTTGGCTCAGAATTGTCTGTCTTCACAAGTTCTTGTGAAGTGAAGAAACACTTGTCAATATATTCTTCAATTTCCTCCAGTTTCTCTTAGTTGGCTGCCATTATGCTGCATGGAAATTCATTGAGGTTTCTTTCAGATGGCAGTTCTTCATGGATTTAAAATAAATCTGCTTCAATCATTTCATTGGTGATGAACATGCTACAATGGAATGCTAGGTTGATTTACCAAATGTGGCCCCAACTGAGAGAATGCTTATTCACATATGCTTAAGTTTAAGCACATCGGGTTAAATGGGATTTCTTTTCTGACAAATCACATGCTTAAAGTTAAGCATATGTGTAAGTATTTGCAGGATTGGGGCCATTTTTTTGTATATGTTTCCCCCCTGCTAAGTGGTAACATCTGTCCAGGGCCTTGCAAGTTGGCTTCCCAGTGGAGAAAAAAAATCAGTGACACAGAGTCAGGCTATATTTTAAGTGTAATTGGTGTAAAGTGACTGAGGTGTCAAACAGCATACAGGGCAATCCCTCCCTTCAACAATCTGAATATGTGAGCCATAACTAATTAGGGAAGGGAAAAACCTGATGGCAAAATAAACTAATTGCAATAAATGAATTAATCATGTGATATACAGTTCTCCACTATTGTCACTATTGCTCTGCTGAGGAATAACCAAAAATTGTCAGTGAATGACAGCTGATATATTGAAGAAGCTGAGTGGTCTCAATTCTTATGCCATCATAATTCACATTTACTGGTATCCTTGATGGCATCTTCAAAGAGTCTAAAGGACTCAATGACAGTGGTCCTGGATTGACTTTCTCTTCCCTAGAGGTGGTCCATCCTGAACAGGATTAGAATGCATTTGTGAGGCAGTATGTGGGGAAAATCTTAAACTGTTGCTGTCTGCCTACTTTTTCTGTGGATAAACAGAGGACTTGAATATGCATGCTGTCAGTTTAACAAATTTCTCCAGCACTAAGTTATTTTTACATACACTTTATAAAAGAAATGTAAGGATATATGTTCTCAGTATAGTACAGGTAAAACAACTTTGAAATATTCCTTTCACCCAATCCTACTTATTGCACCATAATTACTCTGCATCTTCCAATAAGTTGAATTAAGAATGTAGTTATGAGAAAATGTGGAGAAGGTGTCAAATACCACTAGAGATTTTTATAAATTGCATATCATCTACTTAAGGAAATAGGCTTAGTAGATGCTATTATCACCAATGACTGTCTATAACCCTAGCTATAGTGGTTTGACACAAACTAACAGAACATTATCTTCAAGTTCCCAAGTGAGCACATTCTTACTCATCTGGGAATGAGTAAAATCATTTAGCAAAAGAAACATCATATAACTGACTTCTTATTTAGAAAGTGGGCAGGAAGGTGGGAGAAATTTCATTGGGTAGATAAGGTGGTTGCTTGTGAAATGATGGAATATCTGTAGCTCAGTCAGAACTCCAGCTAATTACTTTCTCCCCCCTTTCCCCTTCAGTCAGTTATATGGCACTGTTTGTGGAACACCAGTCTCCAGGAACAGTAGTTGTCTATTACTAAAATTATCTTAGACAAGTTCAGTTCCTGAACTCTGGGCTTGTGCTTACAGACACCCCCAAAATTTCCTTGTTTCATGAAAAGTACGGAGCTTGTCAGAAGAATAAGAGTAGGGGAGGGAAAGGAGGTTGAATCAAAATAAACTAAAAAATGAGTGATCCTCAGACTATTTGGTATGGACTTTTATTTATATATACCTGAATGTGATAATATATTATCATAATGTACAGGATATTACACTCAAATAGTGAGCAACAATGACTTGGCTATCAGGCTATTATGTATTGAGTGTTAATATCAAAAGTGGTTATATCCTGTTGGGGGGAGACATACCCTTATCTAATTCATCTGTAATGCTTATAAAACACCTACCACTTGCACTAAATTTTTTGTCCATATTTTTTAATCTATAGCTGTTAATTTTACTTGAAATAAAACATGTTTTTAATCAAATTTCTAAATTATAGATTAAGATATTTTTGAAAAATTGAATGAATACCCCAAAATTCCCAAACAGGATATGTCTGTCCTTGAACATCAAGATAGCTATATCTAGACTGAGTTGCCGACAACATTATTTGCCTTTCAAAATGGAAATGTAGCATTTTCCTTGAGGGTGTACCACACTGAAAGTAATCTCAAAACTTATATACCATTGTGTTCACCTCATTTGCCAATGTTCAGATTCCAGTAGAAACTCTTTTAGGAGTAAGGTGGTAATTCCATCAGTGACTCATGATCAGATGATGGCTTTGGGTGTCCAACGTGCTAGTTGTACAATATTAAGTATATCACCATGGTCTGTGAGTTAGTCAGATATTATAAACCACACAAGTCCTGTTTGCTACTTGGATAAAAAATTGCCAAGGAAAACCCAAGTTCTAAATTAATGCCTCAGAATGGACAGGAAGAATCATGCTGATAAAGGTACCTAACTTTTTAGGTGAGACCTAATATTGAAGTCTTGGCTATGTTGGTAATTTACTTGGCGATCCCATGACTTTGGGGGGGGGGGTTGTTAAAAAGCATATTATCCTCAGGGTTCTAGCTACATTTCAGTAGATACCTACCTAACACTGTCCTGAAGTTCCAACTGGGTAAATAATTCCTTTATGTCCTGAAATGTTTTTTTCTGGAGCATTGTTGAATTGTTTTCTAGAGGCAGCAACAGTTCAGGCATGAGTGAAGTGATTCCTTGGATATACAGGTCCTGATTTGAGCAAATATTTATGCATATGTTGAACTTTATCTCAGTGTAAATTTAACAATGTAGATGTTTGTAGGATTGCAAAGTTTATCAATCTCTTGGAAATTTGGATGAAAGAAGCTATGTAAATGCTACTCTCTACTATTATTTATTATTTTACTTATTTATATGCAGGTCAGGTGGACTAAAGACCCCCATTACCTGTCCATTTCTTATTCAAAACAACTTTCATGTATCTGTCAGTTTTCAAAGAAGTTTTCTTCCTGGCTGTCACTTTGCATGCCAAATTTTAATGACTCTTACATATCCGTAGTTTTAGGATTTATTTTAAGAAAGTTATTTGTACAAGCCTATTATAATGTCACAAAAGGGTTTTCTACGTAGGTATTCATTCCATGGTACTTATACGTTACTTGCCTCTTATGATACTCATAGGATAACCATATTCAAACTGTAAAGCTAACTAGAATTTACAAGTAAAATAACTGTTCCTTATGAACTGCATCATTGCATTGTACCTCTTGAATATTGGCTGTAGCAATAAACTTCTATCTATATAAAACTCAAAAGTTTCAAAGCCAGTTAAGTGTTTCGCTTTCAGTAACAGTGATTTGTTGTGCATGTTTTAAAGTGAAGTTTAAAAGAAGTATGCATTAGCCCATATTCTTCCACAAATAAAACTCATTTACCATGAGTTCAGCTGGACAGGGCTTAGAGGGAGCTGTAAAAATTATCTGAATTTGTACAAAAAGACTGTGTATTGAAGACTGCTGTTCAAGAGTCTTCCAAATCTGGGAGCAAGGGCTGTGTCCCCCTGAGGGAACTGAGAATTCCCTCTGTCCAATGGTCTGTTTCTAGCTCTGCAGGGCCATGAGATAATGGACTTTAAATCTGATTTCTTTAGATATAAAAGTGTGCTACTGGTGCAGGAAGAATACACCACCCAAGTTTCAAGATGGACAAAAATTTTGTGGGGAGGGGTAGGAGCATATATTCTTGTATTGCATTGCCTTTTGTTTGTTTGTTTGTTTTAAAAAAAGCTTTTTGCATCTGCTCAACTGGAGGTTTGGAATGCTAGAAAATAGTCCTAACAAAGGTGATTTTAGTATGCAGAGAGCAGATGATGTGGTCAGTGGACATAAATGAATTCATCACATAGTTCCACAAGTTAGGAGTATCGTGTGTGTTTCTACATATAACACACCTACATGCAGTGTGCATATTTGTATTGGTTTGAACTCAAGTTAGGTATCCAAATTCCATGTCAATGCAGGGGTGCTGGAACAATTTATATAGTGGGGGTGCTCAGAGCCATTCAACTAAATTGTAAACCCTATATATGATGGAAACCACTTCAAGCCAGGGGGTGCTGCAGCACCTCCAGCACCGCTAGTTCCAGCAACTATGTGTCAATGGGCAGCTACAAATCAGAACCTTTAAAAAATCAAACTACTTATTTCATTGTGTACATATGGATTTAGTCTGAAAAATTTGGCCAGAGTAATTTTATATACATATGTGATCAGTGACAGTTACTTGGGTGTAATGCCAGAATATTTCTTACGACCTTTCACCCCCATTGGTTCATCTTCATTCAGGGACAATTTAAATTTAGCTTGCATTGGACCAGATATTAGGGAAAAACAGTGGTAGTGGATAGAGCACATAATCAATCGGTCATCTCTTAATTTCTGTGAATGAGTTTCCTTTATTTTACACAATGCCCACCTCAGTATATCAGAGCGTTTAACAGGTAACAAAGGGGGAATTAAAAAAAACCATAATTGTATTCCATAGATTTGTCTCATGCAATACATTATGCCTAAACTGCATTAGTTTTCCTGGTTTAACTCTCTTCATTAATCCTGATGATCCTCATTATCTTTCTCACAGAGGTGTTGAATTGGTAGGCACAAGTAGAGTTAAAAACCTTTCAGTTTACAGAATCCTACCCATTTAGTTTCTTTCAGAAATTCCAAAAGAGCTTCCCAGAGCCTGTTACTAGTTGCATGATGGAGTGCCAGGGGGTCTTTGAAATTATTATTTCATGACTAATGCATTTGACATCCTTCCCTCTGTTTTCTGACAGCTGACACTGATCTATTCACCAGGAGCTAACAGCCAATCAGTGAATGCAGTGATGTCAAGGAGCTGTCATAATTTCTGTACTGTCCACTCACTTAGGCAATGCTATAATTGAATATGCATGTGTACGTTCTTAATACTCTGCTATGCAGTATATAAAATGAAAGGAATAGCAGTTTTTTACCTGGCTAAGGTCAGATTCACTATTGTAAGGTACTCTTGTCAGGAGCTGATAGAGAACTGTGAACAAAACTTTCTTTGGGGCCAAAAGTTCACTTTATGACTAAAGGATTTGGACTAATCCATCTGCTGAAACCCTTAACAAGGAACTAGAATGGATTAAACTGTACCTTGTTTTACATCATAAATATTGGTAATCTGAGCGGGGGTAAGGAGATAGGCACTAATGAATTGACCTAATTTTAAAAATGCATTTTCTAGCAGTTCTGTGTCACACCACACCTATGGAGATAGCAAAGGATTTTGGGGACCGCAGATTTGTTTAAAACCAGTAAGAGAAGAAAGAGCTCTTACACATTACTTCACAATCCGTCAGGATTAAAAGTGCCATATATTGAAAATGTAAGATGTTACTGTTGCTATTTAAGGAGACGCTATCCCAGTCCAGTGAGGAAAATGCCATATGATCCTCTCTAGCTTCTATTATTTTCTATTGTTTCTTTTAAATTAACCCATTTTCAGTTATAAAGGCTGCTATAAACTAGCACTCATTCTAGATTTAGTAACATTGCTATTAATCTGTTTGCATAACATTGAACAGTCAAATGCCCTGTAGTACATTTAAGTTTAAATACTCGCTGCAAATATTGTATCCCTGGCGTCACCGTGTACCTTCCATAAGCCACAAGAACTTCTGTGGTGTGTATATGTTAGGCAGCACCTTGTATGCTTAGGAAGGAAGCAAGACTGTTAATGAAAATGTAAGATTCAGAACCGATGAGATGATGTAGAAGTTGGAGTCAGTAAAGAGCAATAAAACATGGATGCAGAATTTCAAATAAGTTTTAATGATCTTGCAGAGCATTAAAGTCTAACCAGTGACACTATAAGCAATGCTGCATGTTTATCTTGCTTAAAGGTAAAATACACTACCAGAGTTTCAGTTACAAGAAGAAAATGCTGTATTCTTTCTACTGATACCACTGTCTATGAACAGTATCAGCATACACCTGTGTAGAAACATCAAAGGCATGCTGGCAAGAAAGAATTTAATTTTAGAATGGAAAGCCAGTGCTGTCTAATAAAATCGTAACTTGAAAAAAATATTAGGACAGGTTGAAAGAAAAAGGTGTAAGAGATTCTAATACCCATGTCCAATTACAATAAGAACTAAATTATTTTCAGAAAGTCTATTTTAATAGAGATAAGTGTAATTAACCAACAGTCAACAATTTGACAGACTTAGATGTAGGTTAGGACACAGAAATACATTTGATTACTCAAATGAATGGGAAAATTAAGAAAGACTTTCTAAGTTAGTGACAGAAAAAAAAATCTCTTTAGGTAAATTTCATTTAACATTAATAAAATTCATCCTTTGAAAATTTCTGATTAATGGTTGATGCTAGTTTGAATTTGGGCCTCATTCAGTTGGTGCCTCCGCAAATATCTACCTGCCAATGTTGTTAGTGGTGATATAGGTAGTTGATTGTATTTGGAAGGCATTAAGAAACACATGGGGAGAACAGGCCTACAGTTGCATCCTTTTGGAGTTTCCATGCATTAAAATGCTGGTGAGATGCATTTCCTGGCCCTGATTGTGATCTCACACCAGCCTTAGCATGGTGCCACATCACGGACTTCAGTGTTATTTCAGATTAATACTGATGCAATGGAAAAGGATATTTCGAAGAACTATACGGAAAAAAAAATGCTGATTTAATATATGTTCTTATTTGGAATATATTTAGATGTTATAATTAAGGACTGAACAGTGCAGTTACTCTGGATAGGCTCAGCGTATGTGAGAGTGGAATATAGTCTACCTGCTGTAATTTTCAGTTAAATAGCTTTTTAAATAACTATTTTTACTTTATTTTATTATTTTTTTTGCGACTTACTTCAAAAATATTTGGTTGATTTGACAAACATAAACCAAAAACTGAAAACACATCCTCCCGGATGGCTATTTAGAGACGCAAAAGCCAGACATGTCCGGGGAAATACGGACGGATGGTAACCCTACAACTCGGAGTAGCTGAGGCAATGTTCCATGTGCTTCTACTTTCAAAGCTTCCCTTGCTATCAGTGGGTGGAGTCTGCTGCTTCTCTTTTCTTCCTCCTTGTTCATGCTGCAGTGTGCATCTGGGTAGTGGTGGTGCTGACTGACTGGCTCACATTTAGAGGTGGAGCATGAAGGGTTATAGTTTGCTGCCTGGGCAATGTAATCGTTGTGGACTGTTTCATTCCCACCTCTTCATCTTGCTGCTGGATCTCCTATGACACCGAGTGAAAAGTTGATTTGCCAGTTTTGGGGTTTAGAAGGAATTTTTCTCATGTGGTGAAATTGTTGTGTAGATTTTGTCACCCTTTCCTCAGCACCCATCAGATCTGGTTTTGAGGGGTTAAACTAGGCTTTCACAACTTGCAGATTTCAGTGTGGTTGGTGGGTGAGAAAGGGTCCTTTATGAGGTCCCTGTAACCCAGTGAGCTGCTTGAGCATTGGTCCGGAGCATATCATTTCATGGTCAGGATGTGTCCTCTGTCTTGCTCAGCATGTTCTCTCTCCTATCTATGGCATGGAGGAGGGGACAGAATAGGATTCTGGCTTCAAGGCAGGGTCTCTTGACACGCCTCTGGATGGATGTAGAAGGGACCTGGCATTTAACCTGAAGTTTATAGTGCACCCGGGTCATTAGTGCCAGTTGTGCCCTTCAGTGGAATTATCCTTCCTGTCAGTTTGGGATGGTTATTCTAGTTAGGTAAGAGTTGGTAAATAAAGTCTTGGCCTCCACGTTTAGCCATATTATGGTGCCCATGTCTTATTGTGTCAACTTCAAAAAATGTCTAAGTTCAGTGCTTCTGAGCCAGGTCCTGAACTGGTGTAAATCACTGTCACTTTACTGAAGACAAGAACTATGGTTCTTAAAATGTTGTCTGCATTGTAGTTAATAGAATTACATCAGCTTACACTAGTGGAGAGCCTGGCCCTATTCTATTTAATATATGGCATTTTAATAGGTGCCAATACCTGTATAGCACAAGGCAATGGCAGACCAACCTATAGCCATGTGACTGAACAATAATAATAAAATGCTGTGAAAGTGCAAGGAACTACTTTTTAATCAGTATTTTTAACCTTGAACATTTTTATGAATGTGGAAATATATGTGTGGGATTTCTCTCGGCAATGGAAAACAATAGAAAAAAGGGGAAAGAATTTTGATCACAGAAGAGAGAGCTCCATTTATGAGCTGATAGGAGCATTACAATGCCTCTTGTATCAAGTGATACATTCTATATGCTGTGACAAAGTTCCTCCTCTATCTTGGTGGGTCCTGCGCTTATTGGCAGCTTTTCTTGCCTCAGAGATTCACCATGTGGGTTGGGGAACAACCCAGAGACCTTCCCCTCTGGAAGAACCACAGTCCAGGTCAATTGGGAGGTTTGGGGGGAACCCGGACCCACCCTCTACTCCGGGTTCCAGCCCAGGGGCCTGTGGACTGCAGCTGTCTATAGTGCCTCCTGTAACAGCTGCATGACAGCGACAACTCCCTGGGCTACTTCCCCATGGCCTCCTCCAAACACCTTCCTTATTCTCACCACAGGACCTTCCTCCTAGTGTCTGATAATGCTTGTGCTCCTCTCACTCTCAGCTCCTTGTGCCTCTTGCTCCCAGCTCCTCACACTTGCACCACAAACTGAAGTGAGCTTTTAAAACCCAGGTGCCCTGATTAGCCTGCCTTAATTGATTCTAGCAGCTTCTTAATTGGCTTCAGGTGTCCTAATTAGCTTGCCTGCCTTAACTGGTTCTAGCAGGTTCCTGATTACTCTAGTGCAGCCCCTTCTCTGGTCACTCAGGGAACAGAAAACTACTCATCCAGTGACCAGTATATTTGCCCTCTACCAGACTCCTGTACCCCACTGGTCTGGGTCTGTCACAATGCACTATAATGCAACAACTACTAACATAATTTATTGATCATCCTGATGCTACTGTAAGGATTTTCAATGTTGTGCTAGTTTTTATCTTTGTATAATCACAAGGAAAAGTGGAAATACATTTATAATAGTTTGAGGTACATGGGGAATATTGGTATATGATTCTTTGTGTGGGCTTGATCCTACAATCCTTACTCATGAGAAGGTATTACTTAGGTGTAGTACCACTGACTTTAGTGGGATTAGTTGCATGAGTAAAGGCTGCCATACCAGGCCTTGTGGCATAGGTGCTGTTTTTTGGTTTTGCTGGTGGGTGCCCCAGAGAGGGCTCTGCCCTCTCCCCCAGAGCCCCGCCCCCCACTCCACCTCTTCCCACCCCTGCTCTGCCCCCTCTCCCTACATCCTCTCCCCTGAGTGCCTCCTGCCTGCTGCACACTCTTTTCTGCCCCTTCCCCCGCCTTAAGGAAGACGTGTGTTTGTGTGTGTGGGGAGGGTGCTCTGCCATTTTTAGGGGGAGGCTATTTTCAGCATTTTTATACACTTCTTTCATATACTAGTTATTGAATGTGTGCCTAGCATTGGTATCTTAATTTAATCATTATTAAAATAATAATGAACTACATAATTACATTATAATGAATTACAGTATATTAAAATCATTGCACTCACCTACAAGTGTCTTCACTAATATCCCAGTTTAAAGACATTACATCTCATTGTAGCTTTCTGGATGAAACTGTCAGCAATCTTATTTACGTCTAGTTCACTGGCATTGTCTTGATGCACGTTAAGGACAGCTATATTATTCAGTCACTTCTGTCCCACTGATAACCAGAGATAAGTGTTAAGTCTTCTGAGGCTGGAGAATGAGCATTCTGCAGTGCAGGATGATACAGCCACAATGAGAAGGATTCTTATGAATTTGCAGTACTCTGGAAGCATAGGGCGCAAATGTTCATTCCCTTTAGCTTTTAAAAATGACACAACATCCTCAACACTAGACTGTTATATTTTTCTGTTGAGCTGTGTCCAAGAACATGTCACGGTGTAGTTTCAATCTCTCCTTATCTAAGTCGTCTGCATAAAAGTCTGTTAATTGTTTGACTTTAGCCACCTTGCTGCTAGTTGCAAATTGTTCCATTTGTGTCCAGTGCTCTTGAAGATCAGACTGAAAGCTTAAGTCAAGACTCCTCATGACATGATCAAAAACTTTGTTGAATCATTTTCGATGCACATCCTTAGGTGTAGCAAAAACATGGGCACTGCTTCCTTCCTTGAGTTGTCTTGGTGCTTTCCTTACACAAGGCAGGCAGGGCTCCTCGAGATCCAACTGTTCAGCCTTTGCAGAAACCTCTTTCCACAAATCCTCAAAACCATTTTCTCAATAGTTGAATAGTCTCATTTAGAGAAACAATCATTCTCTGCGCTTCCTGAAAATGCAGGCTGGTCTTTTGTAGACTCATGTTAACTAATTCTACTCGCTCAAGAATAAGTAGAACCAGTTGCACATTCAAAAGTGTCTCAAACAGAGAAATCATCTTAACAATCCTGAAATAGATGGATACTTGCTCTTTTTAACAGAATTGTCTGCTGTTTTGTCAACTATAAGTGCATAGTACAGAATTTCTTGTACAAACATGCGTAGCTTTCGTAGCATGTCATTTGACATCAAGGGAACGGCGAACCACGGCCACTGGAATCTGTGAGTGGCTGTGCCTGCAGACGGTCAATGTAAACAAACTTTCTCGCGGCCCGCCTCGGCTCTAATGGCTAGATATAACCCTTTCCCAGAAAAGCCTGCAAAATAGATTACCCTTGCAGGTGAACACGTTTGATTCTATGAACCAAAGAACGGAAAGAATTGCAGAGTGGTTGAGCCATACTGAGTCAAGCAACGGGTTCATCTAGCCCAGTATCTTGTCTTCTGACAGTGGCCAATGTCAGATGCTTCAGAGGGATTGAATAAAACAGGGCAACTATTGAGTAATCCATACCCTGTCATCCAGTCCCAAATGCTGACAGTCAGAGGTTTAAGAACAACTAGAGTGTGGGCTTGCATCCCTGACCATCTTGGCTAATAGCCATTGATAAACCGGACCTAACCTCTGTGAACTTAGTGAACAAAGGAGTGTTAATATTTGAACTCCAGTTCCCAGAATGTTCCTAACTGACATGTTAGGTCTAGACAGTGATCTGGCACAGTCAGTGACTACATCAAACTTTGTGTTTAATTTGCAGCAGATTCATATAATCATATTATAATTATTAAGAGTGATTTTTCCCCTTAGGAAGAGCAGGTCATCTTTCCAAATTCTGACAGCTTAAGTCAACCAAATCTAAGATCAGATGCAAAATCAACAAAGCCTTCCAGTATGTGTAACAAAGGACATACTCATTTAAAATACATCTGGAATGATGTTTATATAATTTTGCAGAATAAATATTTGAGTTAACTTCCTGTGCATTAGCTGAAAGTGCATTTATGATCCCGTTAATGTAAAGTAATATTATCAGTAAATGTTATAGAAAGAGTGATAAAAATACTTGGTGAGCTGAGATGACTTGTCATTACTATTTACTGACCACATACCCTATATACTCATTCATAAGTCGAATATTTTTGGTAAAAAAGTGATGCATCAAAGAGCGGGGGTCGGCTTATAAAAAATGTGATGATTTTAAACTCTATGGAATCATTGAATTGAATATCTAATACATTGTCATTTTGTTTACCTGGAGCGTCTGCAGGCATGGAGCCCCTTAGCTTCCTGTGGCCGCGGTTCAGCTTCCCGCAGCTTCCATTGGCTGGGAACGGCAAACCGAGGCCATTGGGAGCTGAGGGGCTCCATGCCTGTGAACGCTCCAGGTAAGCAAAACGTCCAGGCCCGCTAGAGGCTTACCCTAACAAGCCGGGAGCCAAAGTTTGCCAACCCCGGAAATATAGGGTCGGCTTATGAAAGGGTCATACAGTTTTTGCTATTTTTACCTAACCATCTTGGGGGGGGGGGTCGGCTTATAAATGAATGGGCTAATGAACGAGTATATATGATAATTTATCATCTAATTTTAAAGCCGTATTGCATAGTGGATAGGGACTCAGGAGACCTGGGTTCTATTTCCATGTCTGACACTGGATTCCTAGGTGATCTTCAAAAATCTCTTAATTTACCCGTGCCTCAGTTTCCCCACCTGTAAAATGGGGATAACAATGCTTATCTACCTTCATCCACAGATTTCAAAGCAGTTGATATAATAGTTCTGTATAAGAGCCAGGTGCTGGTAGTGTTTAATCCTAAAATTGAGGTGCTCCCCTCTCACTCTGCTAATAGAAGTGAGTAGAAGCAGGCTTGACTGGGCAAGTGGGCATGAAAGATGAGTAGTAATTAGTGTTAAAGTACTTTTGGGAAAAGACACATGACCTCTTCCTCTAGTCCAATATGCCTTGAACCTATTGGTCTTTAGAGCCTGTTCTAGGGTTCTGGGGAAAGGTTGAGAGAGATGGAATTTTGGACGTTTAAGTAGGGTGAGTCTTTTTTTGGTCCTGCTAGTTGACTAATTTTATGTGGCTGGCTCATTCCAGGATGAGCTAACTATTTTTTTTTATTCCAATTAGTTTTTGCATGGCCTGTGTATTTTAATTCCTTTATCAATGTTTGGGGCTTTCAGGGTTTCTTATGCACTAAAATAAATTATAAGAGAAGTTGTGCCTAATATTTTTCCTAGTGGAAATCTGTTAGAATTAATTTGGAATTTTCAGTGGGAATGATTTTTCTGACAGAAAAATGCAGTTTTTGCCAAGTTTTAAAATTTTTCCATCAGAATTTTGTTTTGCTTTTTCTATTGGGGAAAGTCTAGTCAAGCCTTTGACCTGATTTAGAATATTTTACTTTTTGAATAGACTCCAACATTTTTGTTTTGAATCAGTTCAACAAACATTAACTTGTATACATTGATGTTTGGGACTCCATTTTCTCCTATGGGCTAGTCTCCCTAGGGAACATCTTCCCATAATGCTATGTGAATTTCTTTCTGACTGTGTGGTGCATCGTCAGAGCCTGGCCCATAGTGGGGAATGGGGGGAAGGGGAATCAGGCTCTCAAACTAAAACTTTCATGAAGCATTGTACTGCTATGGGGAAATGCAGTTTAATATTGAAATGACTCAAAAGAAAGTTTTTAAGGTTAGTTCAATAAACTGAAATGAAGCTTTTATATTTGGGGAATGTCAAAATACTTTGTTTTGATTAAAATGTCAAAACAAAATATTTTTGACCTTTCTGAATTGAAATTTTTTGAAATTTCCTTTCTATGAAATATTTCAAAATTTTAACTTTTCATTCTGATTTGCGGCAACAACAAATGCTGAAGTGTCAGAATTTCCCACTGAATAGAAATTCCAAATTTCACTCTGCTTTGCATGCTTTCATAGTAACGGGTGGGTACTACCAACATAATCTTCACTGCACCAACTTCATGAAAAGGCCAACGGAGTTACTGCAGTTAATGTATGTGATTTTCATTAAAGTAATAAAGGCTTTTGATAGCATAAATGGAGAAGTCAGCTGGCAACTCTACATGAAGGAACAGTTGCCCAGAGAGGCTGTAGTCATCATACATTCACTACATCAGCACATGACTGTAAGAATCCTAAAGGATAGTTCCTTTTCTGCTCAGTTTCAGATAAGGACAAGTTCTTGGAACTCACTTGTTCAATCTTCTCTTCGCTGCTGTTATGTCTGGAAGATAACATTTTCTGGTTGGTTCTAAAATATTAATAGAAAGAGACATATAAAGTCATTTACAGTGAATTCCATTAAAACCCTATCTGCTCTATGACCTGTGGGATGTTGGTATTGCTACAACCAACAGCATTTTTTTTTTCCTGATGCAGTTGATCCTTTGCCTGAAACAAAGGATGATGATAGTTGGCCAAGTAATAGTGCCACAATCACTAAGAGTGACAGACTTTGAATGTTGTGTTTGTGGAGCTTGATTTGCAAAACAAACACTTGTTGCTCTGATGATTTTACTGACTTGGACCCTGATCCCCAAAACACTGATGCATGTGTACATAAGTCATTCCACTGAATTCAGAGGCTCTAATCCCATGTTTTAAAGTTATCCATGTGCATAAATGCAGGGTTGGACCCTAAAAGACAGGCATAGATTGGACAAGATACACTGGGAGCAGAGCAGGGATGGTATAATCTTTGAATTTTATGCAACGATTTCTCTTCTGCAATCCAGCTGAAGTTCAGCAAAGGAGATGGACGTGACTGACTAGCCGATAGCTCCCTCAGAATAGGGTTTAGGAAGGTGTGTGTCAAGGGAAGGCTAGGCAGGAGCTCCTCCTTCACTATGCTGATTCTCAGAGGGCATATAGACCTTTAAGGACCACACTCTGCTACTGTCGGTATGTAATGTAGGTTATAACAACCCTGCTGTGGTACCAGCAAGGTTGACTCAGACTCAGTTCACAGAATCAGGGTGCTATAACCTGCTTCCTGATGTTCCCACTCAGAGTGGAACTTGGAAGCAGGAAAGAATTAAGCCTGTGGGATTGATTTGTGTTTTGTTTTTTTAAGTCATTAACTTTCCCAGTGTTACAATTTGGGGTTAGGGCATGTTTGGCTGGGGAGTCAGTAGTTTTGGACTTCCTGGAACAAATTAATTTTTAGGCTGATATTGTATGAGATGTCTGCTGAGGATCATTTCCCTGCCAATGCAATATTGTTCCCTATGGAGCACTTTATTGTATGTTCAGTTTTCAGTGGACTAAGCAAAGCAGTTTCTACACTTCCCTTCGGAAACTATTTCACAGGCTAACAAAATATTAAAAACACTTTGTCAGTAGTCTTTAAAGTTCTGTTGTTCTTACACGAAACAGAAATGTAGACTATATTTTAGTTAACAAATAATTATTTCACCTAGAAAATGAGTCCGGCTACTCTTCATTTCCAATTTGCAACTAAATGGAAAAGTCAGCCAGAATAACT
Organism: Trachemys scripta elegans; assembly: GCF_013100865.1. Lineage (NCBI taxonomy): Eukaryota > Metazoa > Chordata > Testudines > Emydidae > Trachemys > Trachemys scripta. The sequence goes on from NC_048299.1 coordinate 94,918,833, forward strand.
AATGGGATAAGATGTGGGTGAGGTTTGAAGCACAGTTGTTTAGTTGTAAACAAGCCAACAATTTTGGGTTTGAAACAAACACATTTAAAACAGAAGATTATTTGAGATGAATCCCATAAGGCAATTCAGCCATGTACTATCAGATCCCGGTAATGAATTCTGCTAGCAGATGAATAATTTATTCTCAACATATTACAGGCAAACTGAGACACTACCAGGGGCTGAAAGCTGCAATGCTACACTCATCTCCCATGAACTACATATAAAATGACAGGAGGCTGTTTATCTATTATACAGTGGATAGAAAATGGCTGCATCATTTCTCATTTTCTTTGAAAGATATATTTTTTCACACCCAATTTTCCAGAGCTTCTGGCTCATAGCCTTATCCAACTGCAGCATCAGCAACAAATAAACAAACAGTCTTATCTAAAAGACAATAGTACATAGTAACAAATCCATTATGACTTTGGAATTACCTAGTGAAAAGTCTCCCTATATCTGGTTCTTTCACTGGGCCATAGTGCCAGATAATACACCATTGGGAATTAATCGTATTGCATTGGCAAGAGATGGAATAAATTACTTAAAGGTCCACATTTTAGAAATATGGTCTCAATTTCTCTGTGCATAACTCCTGTGAACACACCTTTTACCCATTTTCAGGTGCAGATGATAATTTAAGGTGGCAAAAACCATATTTGCCTACATGGGTTTTCTACTGTGTCAATTCTGTCACGAGTGTATATGAATCAGTGTTTTAAGACTAAATAAATAGACATTTGGAGTTGTGCATGTACAAATGGAAGCCAGATCTGGTTCCTTTGGAGCAGTAGGATTTCTCCGCATTTCCTCTGTGCGTTTCCAGGGCCCAAATGCTACCTTTTCTCTCTGCTTGCTTGTGGCTATAGCACACAATGATACAGAAGGGGAAATGCCAGCTCTCTGGCATGTTCCTTTCTTTGACTCATTCAAAGCCCTTCTGGTACTCCATAAGAATCCTGATTCTGGAATATTGTGCGGGCTGGAAGTCGAGAAGCTATTTTCTGTAGCATTCTTCCCTCCTAAGGCAATGGAAATCCATACCTAACGAATATTACTTCAAGCGGTATTTACAGTGGGCTCAGCACTGTACCCTCTGAGGGAGGTTTAGCAAAGTCATGGATTGCATGCCTAATGACAACAAAACACTGAAAAGTCAGGATATACATCTTACAAATATAATGGTGATATCCAGGTGATAAAAAGTGCTCAGTTGATGCAATTTACCCCTTCACCTGCACTGTCCCCGGGAATCTGTCTCTACAAGGGTGACACCCAACATTCTAGACCTATGAGCAGTTTCAAACAGTTGGCAGTGATGAATTTTACCTCAAAAATTATTAGTCCAAAATACTTTAGAGGAGTCATACTCAAAGGGCCCCCTCTAAACATAGGTGCAGTGTTTAAAATTCAATGTGCTTTGTATATGAATTGATACTCATCTCAAATAAATGTACTTGTGCAGCTTGGAAAATGTTTACATTTTCTGTTTAACAGTAGGATAGTTAGCCCATTAGAGCAATCCTGTTTTCTTGTGAAAAATGTGAAATTTCATTTTTGAAAATGGTTTAATTTCAGAAAATAAAACAGGAAAACGTCATGAAAATGAATCAGATTTGTAGTTTTTGTTTTTGCTCATTTCTGGTCAGCACTAAGATTTGAATGGGTGGTTTAGAAGTGAAAGACCCCGTATCCCAGGACCTAATCCTCAGAGCTGTCTATTCCTCCTCCAGCAAAATGCCATGGTTTAAATAAATAAAAGGCTAGATTTAGGCTCATAAAATGGTACTCTTGCAATTTCTATTAAAATGTTACTTAATTATACACTAGTTAGTTGATGTAATGCGATTACCACTCTTTTTTCCTAAAGAATAGTGTGAAAATGCTGAAAGTAGACGTGTAGTTCATGTGAACAGCATGAAAAATGTAATTATACTGTGATTACACAGGAATATAAACAAAAACACACTGGTTACATGTATTTTATGGTCCATTAATGTGATCAACTCTTTCTGTGGTCTCTTCTTTCATGCCTGCTACTGACACTGTGCTTTTAAATGTTGTAAAAATATTTTGATCTTCAAGAATGACAGGTGGTTTTAAAAACAGTGATTTCCAGTCTCCAGAAACTATACCTGATCTTTGACCTGTAATGTGTTAGCAATGTTGGAGACTCAAGGTGGACATTACACATCCATTCCAGTTATTGTGCACTTCCCCTCCTTACCCAACTCATAGGTTTCTGGATTAGAAGGCAGTGAGTATTACTGAAGTATGAATGCACTTTGAAACTAAGGGGCTTCACTTCCACCCTCAATGTGAACTCTTTGAGCAGCATGATGGAGTCCTAACAATGTTGGTCCTGCTCTCACTTGTCCATCCAGTTTTGATTTAGGCTATGTCTACACTAGAGCATATGTTGGCAAACTTATGTCACTTGGGGTTGTGAATATTCCACCCCATGAGCGACATAAGTCACACCGACATAAGTGGTTGTGTGCACATCACTATGTCGGCTGGAGAGCTTCTCCTGCCAACATAGCTTATGCTGCTTGTGGAGCTGATGTTTTTGTTTTTTTTAATATGCCAACGGGAGAGCTTCTGTGCTGCTGCAGTGCTGTACGTATAGACATACCCTTAGATTCAGTCATGTTCCTTCCCTTGTTCTGCTTGTGGCCAGAACACAGAACATCAAATATCTAGGCTTGTTCATAAACAAACGCTTCTATTTTGCATACACTATACTAAACTGAAAGGTCAGTGACAGGTTGCAAGATTTTTGATGAGGTGTGCACGCATGTATAGCATCTGTATATATACACCTGAGACCAGGCAGAAATCAAGGGATTTTAATGATATGATAACAAGAAGACTGAGGATAAAGTGGTTTGTCAGCAAAACACTGAGAAGTATAACTGGGATGTGTATCTTGAAAGGCAGAACGAAAAAAGTTTACTTTTTATTTAATTTAAAGTTACACACAGTGTTTGCATAGGATCCTGTTTCTAAAAGGAACATAGCAGAAATTGGGATGGAGAGGAAAACCATAAATTAAAAAAAAAATTAGTTTGATTTCACATTTGGTGATGTGATTGACATGTGAGTTAGCTCAGCCGATCACTATGGATTTGTGTGCATTTAGCCGATAGGTGAAATTGTTGTATAACTTGTTAACTTTTTCAAAGCAAAATGATTTGAGGTGAGACGAGTTGTTTTTTCCAGATCTTTGAAAATATAATTTTATGAACTCTTTGCACGTTAACAACATCTTTCATTTGACCATCAAGACATTACAAATATTAACTAAACGTCACTGTGGCAGGGAGCAGCCTCTCCTCCTGTCGTCTTCTGCACACATGCACACACAACTTGGAGACTTTCTGCTTGTTAACACCATGGGTGGTTTATGCACAGTGTTATCTCGCCATCTTTACAGCATTGCCCAGCACCTTATTTACAACAGCAGATCAACAGCCGCCCCCTAAGTCAAGGATAGGAGAGGTAGGAGCTCTCTCCTTCAGCTCTCTCTTGGGACCAACTTCAAGAGCCTGCCTCTCTCCTCCCCAGGGAGCTTCTTGCCCAGGCCTTTTCTACTTTCTGAGCTAATTATCCTCCAGATCTCTCCAGCCCATTCCCAATCTATCAATTAGGCATAATTACCACTGTCAGGTTTACTCCCGGGGAACCCATTGGAGGTGCAGTGACTAGGGTGCTGGTTCAGCTGCTGTTACCCAGCCCTCTGTCACACTCACTGAGAGAGGTATGTCCTTTAATATGCATTTTATATATAAAGTAAAAAAAAAAGCATGCCTGAAAATCAGACTCTGGGCACTTGCATGTCCCATTGACTTCAGCTGGATTTGTTGGGTTCAGTACTTCTGAAAATAAGCCCAAGGAGATCAATTGGCAGAGCTGGATACGGTTCCCAAAGTATCCTGACACCTGCTCTAACCACTAGACCACAATCTCTTTTGCTCTACAATTCTTTCCATAATGTTTTCCCCCCCTGGAAACACAGTGAATTGATAACTAAACTATTTATTTAAAGATGTAGTAAATGTAGTGCATAAAATGACCAAGTGGGAATAGCATAAAAGTTTGGGGAAGTTAAAATACATGACAAGCAAGTAGTTATTTTATAATTACATTATAATTCCCCTGCCTCTCTGTTTGTGGTATTATAACTATGATAAGCACTGAAACACAGGCAAAATGCAATTTCAAACTGCTTTTTTTCTAAAAAGTGACAAGAAGAAACAAAATTATTTTAATGTTCCCTGTTGCCTCCTATGAAATGGAATGTCCGAAATGCTCTTCCATAAGAACTTAAGAACCTAAGAAAGGCCGTACCGGGTCAGAACAAAGGTCCATCTAGCCCAGTATCCTGTCTACCAACTGTGGCCAATACCAGGTGCCCCAGAGGGAGTAGACCAACAGGCAATGATCAAGTGATCTCTCTCCTGCCATCCATCTCCATCCTCTGACAAACAGAGGCTAGGGACACCATTCCTTACCCATCCTGGCTAATAGCCATTAATGGACTTAACCACCATGAATTTATCCAGTTCTCTTTTAAACGCTGTTATAGTCCTAACCTTCACAACCTCCTCAGGTAAGGAGTTCCACAAGTTGACTGTGCACTGCGTGAAGAAGAACTTCCTTGTATTTGTTTTAAACCTGCTGCCTATTAATTTCATTTGGTGACCCCTAATTCTTGTATTATGGGAATAAGTAAATAACTTTTCCTTATCCACTTTCTCCACATCTTGTGCTGCTTTGAATTTGAACACTACAACATGTGGAGACATTTCTTGAAAAATAATAATTGTTTAAAGCAACAGAGGGTCCTGTGGCACCTTTAAGACTAACAGAAGTATTGGGAGCATAAGCTTTCGTGGGTAAGAACCTCACTTCTTAAAGGTGCCACAGGACCCTCTGTTGCTTTTTACAGATTCAGACTAACATGGCTACCCCTCTCATAATTGTTTAGTAAGTTAAGTCATGATCTTTGATAGGTGGAATGAGTTTCACTGCATTTTAACTTTATTTTCATTACTGATGCTCAAGAACTGACATACTGCAAGAAAATAGTCACTACTTGGCCTCCTTGAAATTACGATTATTTAAATCTAAATTGTGCAGAAAACTAACTGTTGGATCCTTCTATGATGATTGTGAGCTAAGCTTAAATGCTTATTAGACTCCCAAATGTCCTGTAGCAGAATTCATATGGTAAGCCTTCTTTACACCCATGTGTAACACTGGATTTTGTATCATGCTTCATTTTGTGCATATATATATATGGAAAATCTCCCCCCCCCTTTCCCCCCCCCTTGGGATCAGTAGGACTCAATGAGCTAAATTCTCCACTGGTATAAATAGGAGCATAGACTTCAATGGACCTTTTCCCATTTATAGCTGCAGAGAATTTGGCTTAATTTGGCAGCATGTTCTATACAGAAGAAGCGATAAAGAGACCACGGCCTCTAATTATGCTGGCCATAATTTCACTTGTTTATGGTGAAGCATTGGTTTCAGAAGGCTGCACTATGTTTCTATCTCAATGAATGCACTTGATTAAAATGTAACATTTTGTTTAGAGTAAGGAGTGTTGTGCTGATAGTTACTGGGAGGTCTGGTCAAGGCTTATTGACAGCAAACGTACTCCAGATTAATTCTTTTAGCTAAAGACAATATTTTTAAAATAGTTTATAGAGAATATGGGAATTTTATCCCAGCTGAGAAGTGCTGATATGTAATTAGAGACCAAGTAAAGGGGTGAAGTTATGGTTTCTGTCTCTAATTAGTTTCTTTTAAAAGTGCTATTGTGGTGGCAGTATGTTTCTCTCAAAAACTTGTATATCAAGTTTGCCAAGTTAAGTAAAAAAAAAAGTCTTTGTTTAAAAGCAAGCCCTAGAAACTTGGCCAGGGAACCTATCCATCTAATTTATCGTTTATTGATTGATATGCAGTTAATCAAATCTTGTCTGTTAGAGTTACCATAATCCAGCAAGCAAAAAAGAGGACGGGAGGAGCCCCGCCCCTGTCCTGCCCTAGCCCCGCCCCATCCTGCCCTAGCTCCACCCCTACCCCTCCCACTTCCCCCCCTCAGAACCCCCAACCCTCCCCCCGCTCCTTGTCCCCTGACTGCCCCCTCCTGGGACCCCTGCCCCTAACTGCCCCCCAGGACCCCACCCCCTACCTAAGCCTCCCTGCCTCTTGTCCCCTGACTGCCCCCTCTTGAGACCCTCCCCCCACCTAACTGGCCCCCTAGGACTCTACCCCCTACCTGTACCCTGATTGCCCCAACCCTTATCCACACCCCCACCCCCAGACAGACCCCTGGGACTCCCACGCCCCATCCAACCACTCCCCACCCCCTGCAGTCCCCCCCCAGTACTCCCGACCCATCTAAACCCCTCTGCTCCCTATCCCCTGACTGCTCCGATCCCTCTCCCCACTCCTGCCCCCTGACAGCCCCCCCC
>NC_048299.1:94925649-95003192 GCF_013100865.1 Trachemys scripta elegans
TCCCCTGACTGCCCCCTCCTGGGACCCCTGCTCCTAACTGCCCTCCAGAACCCCAGCCCTTACCTAAGCCTCCCTGTTCCTTGTCCCCTAACTGCCCCCTCCTAAGACCCCCCCTCCAATTGCCCCCCAGGACCCTACCCCCTACCTGTACCCTGACTGCCCAAAACCTTATCCACCCTCCCCCAGAAAGCCCCCCCCTGAACTCCCGACTCCCCTCGTCTCTTGACTGCCCCCTCCAGAACCTCCCTGCCCCTTCTCCCACCCCCTTGTTGTTGGCCTTTCTTCACCTAATCTCACGCCAGACTGCCGGAGCCGATCTGCGATGCAGGGAGGGAGGGAGAGAGGGAGGAGGAGGAGCCCTCTCTGGCTGAGTGTTGGAGCCCCATGTAAGTGACACCGGCCGGCCAGCAGCACTGTTAGCCGCGCGTGCTCTGCATGGGGAGGAAGTCCGGACATTTACAAATTCCCCCCCGGACGCTATTTTTAGCTTAAAAAGCCGGACATGTCCGGGGGAATCCGGACGAATGGTAACCCTATTGTCTGTCAATATACGTATTTATTGTGCACCGATCACTATAGTTCCTAACAGTCACACTGTATTCTCTTTTGCTCAGGCATCATGTCAACATGTTGACCCAAAGTATCCTTATAGGTACAGCTTATGTTTACACTTCTGAACTCTTCACGACAAAGATTTTGGCAGTCAGACATTATTTAATCATTCTGTTAATAATACACAAGCCAGAATAGAATACAGCTCACTCACTAATAGCTGCATTGGCTTTACTATCCAAAGTACATTTTCACTACATTTTACTTTTGTTGGTATAGTAAAGTCAGCACACATGATTCTGAAAACCCACAGGGAGAAGATCTGTCCGTTAAGACAATGCCATTTTTGCATACACTTTTTGCTGACTGTAAGTACACTTTAAAAGGGGGTGGAGGCATTTTGCTAGTGAATGGGAGCTCTGCAGCACTGCTTCAAGCCTGAATCCAGGGTAAGAAGATTCTCATCTACATTTAGTTTCCACTCTGAATTAGCTTTCTGAATTAAGAATCCAGGGAACTAACACACAATAATTTCTGCTCGCTAGTTGAGTTTCTTACTGAGTATATCAGCTTTGTTCATGACCTTTTGTAGCTTCTTCTGCCTTGGAAGTTTGCATTGCTTTCCTTGAGACTAGAGCACAGAAGCTTTGCACCAGGACCTGCTACCTCTGTGTATCTATATATAGAGACATCACCACATGTAGAGTCCAGATGTGCCTGACTGTTACTTGGGAATTTTCTTTATTTAGTAGCAGAACTTAAAAATTACACTTAAAATAGTCAGCTGCTTTCACAATCAAATGAGATCAGCGAGCAGATGCTGGGAACTGAGGGCTGCCTCTGCAAAGAACTATCCTGTTGGTACCAGCAAAACTAATAGAGCTCATTTGAAATAAATTCTCTTGGTGGGAGTTTCATCTGTTTTGCTAATATACTATTCTGGTAGGTAAAGGCAGGAAAAAAATAAGACAAGATAATAAAAACACTTTAGAGAACTATTTTTTCCTTTTAAGTTATTCCTCTTTGTGAATCCCTAAAAAATAAAACCCTGAAAATTGAAAAATATTGCATTTTTAAATGTATATATATTCCACCCACCCTCATTCTGTTTTTCTTCCTGTAGTTATACTATTTCTCTAACAACAGAACATGAAGGGACAGCAATGTATTGCAGGCTTGTAAATCTAATCTTGTAACTGTTAGAGGCTCTTAAGTTTGGAACTTCCTGCAATTTCTGATTTTTTTTTTCTCTTAAATATTTTCTTCTTGCTTTCTTTGGAGAGAAAGTTGAGGGGAAAGTCGGTCATATAGCTTTGCTTTTAAAAAACCTCTTCTAAAAGCAAAAACCAAAAATGAAGTCAAGGATTGAAAGACAAACGGCCATATTAAAAACATGGGGCTGAATTGGCCCTTTTTTGGATGCCTGTTTTTTTATGATTTAATAAACAGCAGAGTGGTAGATGCCTAAAACATGTTTCTTACAACAGCATTGTTAGTCTTGTGTATTTTGTATAATTGAGTACTGGCCCAGCTAGTACCAACAGACATCTGTCCCCCTCTCTGCATTCTTAAAGGAATGGAGAATTTTAAATATGGTTTTGTGTATGTAATTTAGATACTTATTTTATACACATACACTATATGTGAAATTGGATGTCACTGTAGCATTTTGTAAGCACTGCATATAAAGGCACTACAGAAATACAGTGTTTTAATTTTTCAGTAAGTATGCATGTGTAATAAAACTCAACTGATGTGGATCAGCACAGTTTCATTGGCATAAATTGGCAAAGCTCCATTAGTCAGCTTTAGATCTGGTCCATTATGTTGGTGAACTTGTGTCAAGATTTCTGTAGGACGACTGTGAAATGTGGTGCCAGTTCAGAGGTTTGCATAGCCACAATTTTCTTTTGAGTTTTTTATTTGAACGTTTTTAAAACCTTGAAGTGAAACTACCATGTTTTTTCTGGTTTTTGGTCTAAACTTCATGAAATACCACCCAGAGTCCCATTATTTCTACCCAAGACAGACTTTGACACAAGGGATTGATTTATTATTGACTTTAGTGAGAGAAAAATTATTATTATAATATTCTGTGTTTTTTGAAAATTACACCTGGGAAGCTGTAATTTTCTTTGGGAAATGTTAGGAAAACTCGACACTATTTTCATGGTGGGTGATGACAATTTATTTGGATAAAAATGGGAAATAACTGGAAATCTGTTGTCAGGATAGTTTGACTCACTAGTTGCAAAATACATTACAGTTATCAGCCAGATGTGTAGTCAAGTACATAACAAATCTCAAGTGGTGAGATATCATCTGACTTGAGATGGTTGAGTTCTAGGAGAGTGTTATCTGGAAAACATCATCAGTTGACCATAAGTCCCTGTTAGAATACAGTGATCATGGCAAGATTAAAGAAAATACTTAGCCCAGCCTCAAAGATGAAATGTTGCAAGCTTGGAACCCATTGCCTCATTGTTTTGTTTTGTTTTGGTGTGTGTGTGTGTGTGTGTGTGTGTATTATGGCCTTTGGTTGAATGCATTCACGAGAACTATTGTTTTCAACAAAGAACCTCAACCAGTCTGATAACTGCAATCAACCAGATGATAGGACTAAAGCACATATAGCCCTGATCAGCTACAAAATATGAGCTTGATGATATCCTCTTGAATTCAGCAGGAGAAGTTCTAGTACTGTTGAACAGCTACCTCTGTACCTCGAGCATAAACATGGTGTCTATTGCTTCTTTTGTAACTTCTTGGTATGCAGTACAAAAGAAGATTCACTGTCACTAGTAACCTTGATAAGTAAATCTGGGGCAATTGCGAAGATTTTATGAGTAGGGCAGTGTGTTGGGGCTTAACACCCCTATCACCTGCAAAGCAAGGGAAAGGACCCAGTTAATCATGCTCTGCCCTGTGGGGGGAGGGAGAGGAGAGTAACCAGTTGCATCCTATATAGAGAAGGCAGAGCTAAGCTGTATCAATTGACTAAGGGAGCTCAGCTGGAGAGAGAGAGATTGCAGAATTGAGAGATCTCTATGATGGAGAGAAGTCCTGAACTAGGGATTAACAAGCAGGATACCACAAGGCTCTTGAGAGAGATGGAAGGGATTTTAATTTGGAGATTTGTTTGAATCTGTATTTTAACTTGTTTATGCTATCCCAGAAGGGGTTTAGACTTTTATGTGACTTGATCAGAGGGCAAAGCCATGGACACCAGGGGTGTCAGGGAGAGATGCAAATTCAGTGAGGCCGTTGCAGGCCAAGGAACTGGCACTGAGGGGATGATGGGGGTGCAAGAGGGAAAGTCCCCTGTAATGATGTGTCTGGGCATGCACAGAAAAGATGTGTTGATATTTTGAAGTTAAACACTAATTATTTTTTAAAACACTGCTTTAATGCCATCTCACATTTATGATTAACTCTACAATCCATGTGGGGGCTGCTCTTTTGATATGATTCTAGTGGGAGAGGAAGGAGAAACTCCCACTGATTTAGCATAACAATATATTATTTATTTCTAATTTATACTCAACGGTTTTAAATGAGGACTTTCACCGAAGCTTCTTTTTGATCTGTAACTGTGAGACTCACTTGTGAGAATCCTTATGCCAAGGATGTATAGTTAAATTTCTAGGGCTTCCACACAGACCAGATAGCATTGCCAGTTGCAGCATCAAGTGTTTGTCTATGGACCAAGAATAAGGATCTATAGAGAGAATTTTAGACTTGAATGTTGGGAAGCAAAGTTAGTAATACTGGCATGGCTTCGTTTGCTGAAGGGAAGGTGGCACAAAGATGCTATATTGCTGCTGACTAGTGATATGACGGGGGGGAAAACAAAACCCTCAAAGCTAAATGGGGTTGACTAGAGGGAACCGTACTAGGAGTGCAGTTCCATACAGCACAAGCTGTGATAAATAACATAATAGTTCCTTTACCTGAGGATTTCAAAGCACCTTACAGACTCTAATTAATTGAGCCTTATGATGCCAACAGTAGTGAATAGGCATAATTATACTTAGATTCCTATTTCAGAAATAGTTAAATTAGAATATAAAGAGGTTAAAGGAAGTTGCTATATGTTATGCTGAAAGTTGGAGGACACATTAGAAAGGGAATGGGCAAACTTTTTGGCCCGAGGGCCACATCTGGGTATGGAAATTGTATGGGGGGCCATGAATGCTCACAAAACTGGGGGGTGGGGTGCAGGAGGGGGTGACAGCTCTGGCTGGGTGTGCGGACTCTGGGATGGGAATGAGGGGTTGGGGAGCAGGGGGGTGCTCCAGGCTGGGTCTGAGGAGTTCGGGGGCAGAAGGGGGATCAGGGCTGGGGCAGGGGGGCAGGGCGCAGGAGGGGGTCAGGGGTTCAGGTGCCGGGGGGCGCTTACCTCAAGCAGCTCCCAGAAGCAGTGGCATGTCCCCCCTCCATCTCCTACAGGGAGGCACGGCCAGGCGGCTCTACGCATAGGAGCCGGCGTGGGGAAATGCTGCTGCTTCCAGGAGCCACGCAGAGCAAACCCTCAACTCCACTCGCTGGCTGGAGCACTGGAGCGGGGCAAGCCGCAGATCCTGTTTCCTGGCAGAAGCCCGGGGGCCGAATGTGGCCCCCAGGCCGTAGTTTGTCCACCCCTGCATTAGAAGATGTGTGTCTGAAACCTCAACCCTATGCTCTAATTTCTAGACAGAATCTTTCAAAATCACAGGCATCGGTCCTGATTCTCATCCGATCTACACCAGTGTAATCTACATCAATACATACCCAATTTAGAGTGGTGTAAATGAGCAGAAGATGATCTCCATTACAATAATAATAATAATTATAATAATAATATTATTATAATAAGATTATATAGTGTGATGTCTTTAAATAACGTTTTGGCAGTTTTACAGGGTAATCATGCAGTGTTCATCATCTAATGGCATAATAGCTCAAAGGCCAAATTCTATCACCCTTATTCATGTTGAGTAGTTCTTTACTTCATTAGTGGTGGTCCTGATCTTCAGTGTCACCCTTCATGGAGTAAGGTACAGTTTTCAGTATGAGAGAAGATAAAATCTGAATGGAGACACCTAACTCATATGGCCTTGATTACCATAGTAACTGAGACCTCAGCAATTTTAATGTACAGAGGTAGGGAAGTGCTATTATCCCCTTTTAAAGATGGGGAACTGAGACAGAGAGACCAGGTGACTTGCCCAAGGTCACACAGGTGGTCTGGTGGAGTAGGGAATTGAAGTCCGTTCCAGTTGCAGGTTAGTGCCCTAAGCAATGGACCATCCCTCTCATTGGAGCCCCGCTGAGGATGAAACTTGCCCTGAAAAGCTTAGCAGAGCCCAGCAACATATGCAAGCCCCTCCAAGGGAAAGCCAAGCCTGAGAAGCCCAACAACACCCAGTAAAGCACTCATGATTATGCTTCAGTGGTGTCTCTCTTTGGCAGGTAGTGCTTCAGCTGAGGGCAGGGTTAGAAAGAATAAATATTCCATTTTCTTCCTCTCCTTGTAAAACATAAGAGAATGTACCAAGAACTGTGTATATAAACCACAATACACATAAAAATGAAGATACAGTGGGGGTAAAACTATAAAGTAAAAGTTTGTGTAATAATGCATCCTATCATGCTTTGCTAGACATGAAGACCAGCAATAATGGAATTTGTATGGGACATATTTGCCATTTGGATTTGGAAATATTTGCTCCCAAGAGATTTCAAAGCAAGTTTCTTAAGCTTTTACGAAAAACAAAAACATTCATGGTAAATGGTTCCTGGCTATGGAGAGCTCATGCCAGAGCTTACAACAGTTTTATATTTTCCCTTTCATGTTTAATGCATATTTATAGAATCTACGGAGTGAAAACAAAATCATGTTTTGAACCTTTAAGACCTGAGGCAGCTGAAAGCTAATTTGTTTTGAGGTCCCTTGATGCATTTAATTTAATTTATTGGAAGAAATTAATATGCAATGATAAAATAATTTATTGAAATGGAGCCCCTAAAAATCAAAGCTACTTGCGCTGACTTTTTCTAGAGGTCTATGATTAAAGTGGATCCTGAAGATAGATGCCTCTTCCCCTCCCATCCTTTTATTCTAACCCTCTTTATTTACTTTGGGTACATTTATACTTACCCGCTGGTTCGGCAGCCAGCAATCAATCTTCTGGGATCGATTTATTGCGTCTTGTCTAGATGCAATAAATCGATCCTGGAAGTGCTCACCGTCGACACCGGTAATCCTGCTCTGCGAGAAGAGTAGGTGGAGTCAGCGGGGGAGCCTGCCTGCCACGTGTGGACCCACGGTAGGTACTTTTAAGTTCGAACTAAGATACTTCGACTTCAGCTACGTTATTCACTTAGCTGAAGCTGCGTATCTTAGTTCGAACTGGGGGCTTAGTGTGGACCAGGCCTTTGTGTATTGTGATGAATCTGGTATGTTGGTATATTTGTTGTATTTGGAAAAATTAAAAATATAACTAAAATATATTATATTTATTGAAATATCAATAAATGCATTAAACAAAGGAAAATAGAGAGCTTCATTACTGAAGTTCATAGGATAATTCCCATTTTAATTACATTAATCCTAAGCATTACTAGATGGATAATGGGGAAAGTATCTTTTGCTTTTAGCAGACGGATAGGTTATAGAGGAGAAAGAGAGAAATTTGACTTTGCAGGTCAAATAAATATCTTATTAGTATTGAGAACTGTTTTTTATTTGAACCTTTTGTTGGGGATATTTCATCACTAAAGAGCTTCAAAATGTCCATTTTGTGAATACACCTGGGCAAATAGTGTGAAATAATTTCTACTAGGATTTGAATTTTTAATAGGTTTTGCTACGTTTGCATGCCTTTTGTGTTTGCTTTCAATGAACATTGAGCCATCAAGCTTCACTGGCACAAATATTCATGGAAAGTGGATTTCAATTGAATTTTAAATTCACCCCTGCAAATATTTGCTCTGGAGTGCTTGCACTTACATGAAGTTGTTTCAGTTTCCTGGTAGGATGAGACTTATCTGACTAGTCACAAATACCCAGTGAAGCTTGATTATTAAATCCCTGTAGATATGTTTGTGATGAATTGATATAGTTTTTTGAGGTTGCCTGATACATTCAAACATTGCAATTTTCTCCAGTTTATTCTATCTGCTCACAAATGGCTAAGTTTGTCAAATTATGTAGTAGAAATAACTTGCTCAGCAGTAACTGTGAGTTGTCACCAGGGGTGAAAGTGAGCTGGTATGGCGTACCGGTAAGAAGTCGGTACCAGCCCGTACGCAGGCAGCCCTTTAACATCCCTGCCCCCTTTGCCTCCCCTGCTGATGACAGGTGGGGTGGGAAAGGGGCAGCAATGTTAAAGCGTTGCTGCAGCAAAGGACCCTCCTTAAAGTGCTATGCAGTGCTGTATGCGCAGATATACCTGAGGTAGCTTTAGATCTAAGCTAGCTTGAATAACAATAGCAGGGAAGCTGCAGCAACATGGGGCAACTGCTTGAATACATTCACAGGATCCCAAGTGAGCTTGTATGGCCCATGCTGCCGTCCCTACCACTGTGGCTTCACTGCTATCGTTGTTTGAGCTAGCTAAATCAAAGCTAGCTTGAGTAGGTCTACAAATGCTGCAATTACACCTTTGAATGCAGTGCAGACATACCCTAAGTCATTACAGGATGAAAATCTAAAATGCCCTCCTTACTTAACCCAAACTACCAGAGCTTGACCTGTGGAAGGAGTACAGGATACAAATTGAGTTTGCATGTTTAGATTGTTTTGATAGAAATCCATAGATTTATACTCAAAAGGCTGAGACAGCAGCATCTGAGCAATATACAGTAGGAGCCAGGTTTAGGCAAGTTTGTGCTTGAGAGAGAGAGTGTGTATTCTTAGACATTTTCATTTTTTCTACATAAAGTGGAATTTCCAAAAGAGCCTTTCAGTGGTGCTTGTGCTCCTAAGTCACTTTGTCATTTTTGGAAATCCCATCCATAACTGTAAAAGATACGAGGGAGAGTGATTTGTCGGCACATGAATGGGGAAATCACAAAGTTCAAGGAACAGGAAATTAGAGGCTTGTATTTCTTTTTGATTAATACTAGACTTTTCCGATATGGATTCTCCAGATTGCCAATGTAGATGATGCATGGTTTGTCACTAAGCTGGGCCTGCTCTTAAAAGAGAATGAAAAATTCCTGCTAAGAGAAGCTAATTAGTGACAAGGGGTATAACTGTGGGAGCATTTTTATTTAAAGAGCTGCTCCCCCATTAAAATATTTTGTTACTCATGCTCAGTAAAATCATTTATCTTACTGTTTTCTGCTACTGAAAAATGACCATCACAAGCAGTCACATTTAAGCTAGGGAAACTCCCTAATTCCAACTTTCTCCAGATTAAATTCTAATGAAAATGTTAATGTACCATTAACTTTGAGATTTAAATACCAAGAAAAAAGCTCAGAAAATTGAAAGATAAATTTTCCTTATGTACTATTTTATCTCTGTGTATGTAGGGGGGGAGGGATAGTTCAGTGGTTTGAGCATTGGCCTGCTAAACCCAGGGTTGTGAGTTCAATCCTTGAGGGGGGCCACTTAGGGATCTGGAGTGAAATTAGTACTTGGTCCTGCTAGTGAAGGCAGGGGGCTGGACTCAAAGGTCCCTTCCAGTTCTAGGAGATGGGATATTTCCATTAAAAAATAAATGTAATGGTCTTGCACTATTGTGTTGCTATAAATCCTAAAAATATTAGCATAAGTGCAGGCTTTTTATTTTAAAATACTCCTGAGGGCATTCTGCACCAAAAAATTAAAAATTCTATGCCAAAATATAAAAATTCTATGCAAAATATTTTAAAGTTCTGCAACTTTCTGCAAATTTTATTTGTCAAATAAATGTGGAGGCTCCAGCATGGCATTGGGGAGCATGGCCTACTGTCTGCAGAGAGGTGGGAGATCACTGTGCAGCTTCCCCCTGGGACATGGACTGAATGGTGAGGCTGCACCCAGCCCTGACACTGCGCAGGGACTGGGCCTGCCCCAGAAACACCCCGGGGCCCTACCTCTCCATGCCTGGTGCACCAGGTGTGGGCAGGGAGGCTTCCTACAGCCAAAGAAGAAATCTGGGGTTGGGTCTGACACAGCCCTGGATGTCGTGCTGGGGAAGAGGACTAGCAGCTGAGCCTGGCGCAGGGTATGAGCCACCAGCCAGTTCTTACCCTGTCCCGCTCCTATGCCCCACAGTGATTTACCTCTCTGCCAGCTGTCCTGGGCACCCAAAACATACTGCTAGGGAGCATTGTGTGACTGTTATTAGCGGCTTCCTTTTGCTTCCCCGTCAAAAAGTCATTTTTATGTAGGGGACATAAATTCTGCACATGTATAGTGGTGCACAGTTCCCCTAGGAGTATTTAAAAGGAACCAATAAGGTGTGTATTCAACAATAGTATATCATGATATTTTAATGTAACCTTTATTCCTCCTTGATAATCAACATTCCTGTCCTATTTATCATCCTTGGATGTTCCTTGTGTAATATAGAACTATAGCTTGCAGATTTTACTCATGCCAGTTGGATGACTTCAGTAGGACTATTCAGAGATCAATAATGATTATTCACTTTGACTAACAGTAGCGAGTTCACGACAGTATGTTATGAGTTTCTCAGGGAAAGAACCTGATATTTATGTATTGCACTAATAAATAATGATATAGGACTGGATACTGCAATTTTGATCAGTCCTTAGACAGAACACTCTTTAGATCTCTCCCTAAGTGAGAGCAGAGTCAGGGAAGCAGGATCTGTCCCTTTCCATGTCTCACCATGGGTTGAAGTTACCGGGCTAATATAAATTCACAATATACTTCAAAATTTGTTTTTTTTTTTTTAAATCATACATGTTAAATTTATTCCTGTAGCTAATAAAGCTTCTATCTATCTAGTACTGCCACCCATCACTGCAGTATCCAAGTGTAGTAATCCATAGTAGTATTGTAGTAGCTTCATTATTATTAAATTCCATGAATTAAAAGAGGTAAGCATGGAGAATTTTGAGTGACAATTGTGAGTGTGCTAGAAAATAAATGCAAGTGAAGGAACTGATGTGTCCAGGTGGTTGTTACTAGTAGATGTTTGCCTTTTGAAATTGCTTTCTGGGCCCTTGGGAGAGTCTAAAGCTAAATGCTGAAAAACAGGGGCTATCTGTAACCCGCACTGGCAAGATCTTTATCCTGATCCAGTGACTAGACCATTCCATAGAAGTTTGAGTCAGCTGTTGGCTGCAGGCACTAAGAGACCATAATTGTTTTAGCTCAAGCTACTGAAATTCTTGCTTTAGATCTAAGATGTCTGGGATCAAGTCTTCGTAGGATCAGTGGCCCATCTAAGGGTGCCATTACAAATGGCAGCCTATGTATTGATTGAACTATTTGAACATAATTGAAATTCACTGAGTTCTGAGTGAAGAATAGGAGAAAACCCGAAGCAGTGCAGTGGTACAGATACATCATAACTCATCATAATAGTACTGTGTCCCTACTCATAATGTATAGGCTCCCTATTGTACAATAACACCGGAGAAAATACCTGCCCCGTCACTGGTTAGTGTGATTTCGCTCACTAGCCATGCTGCTTTCTGCAGGTCCATTTATTAGTCTCAAAACTACAAGTTTTTTTTATTATGTTCTACAATATCAGGATTTGCTGTGTATGTCTTTATATACCTGTAAATCTCTGTGCCAATTAATCCTTGGTAATGGCTTTAGAGGATTAACTGCAGAAGGAACAATAGTATTGCTATTAAGTCATTACAGAAATAATGGAACAAAAGCAGTAGGATAGATTATCATAGTGGTGTGCCAATAGCCAAATATTTACATTTCTTGCAAAGTGGAGCAGTGGACTCCTCTTTTCAACATGAAGGTTCATTTTTTAACTATTTGAACACCTGGAGAACCATTAGTAACTGGAAGCCCGATCCTGTTCTATTGGTATGAATTGAGTGGTAGCTGACCATTGATTTAAAAAGGTGAAAAATCAGGCCCATCAGAAAACACCATCTGGATTGGGGGAGGGAGGGGAACCTGTCACACTTTTGTAAAAATCTTTGTTCATTTCTATAATCAAGCCTGAACAGACCCTCCCTGAAGATTGTTTTAAATGTTAAAATTTCTGTTTCACACTTCCATTATGTTTCACTTTTGAATACTTCAGCATCTCTGTTTCAAGGCTGGAACCAGAAATGCCAAAATACGGGGAAAGAGAAGCTATATTTCCTTGACCCAATTAGAAGCAATAATTTCCATAAATCTCTCATAGAAGTGGACTCTTACCAGACTGTGTGATGGGGTGGACTGGGCCCAGACACCCCTTGCTGGGACACCTAGCCAAGAAAGGAACAGTAGAAATGTTCTCCAAACAGCCAAGACAGGAAGCAGCCAGTCAGAGCCCAGGAGCGCCAGAGACAGTTCCTTGATGGAGTTTAGAGGAGTGTGAATGGTGCTCCTGGTTGGCCAAAGGGAACTGCAGTTCCATGGACAGCTCAGTATTCCCAGGGACTGGGGGAGTGAAAGAGAGCTCCTGCCTGGCTGCTGGGCCTGAACTTAAATGAGCCCAGAGGTAAGGGTGAAGCATCAGTGAAGGCTGGGGCCGCAGGGAAGTGGCCCCGGTCAATGAAGTCAGTTCTGTTAGAGGGACATGGCAATGTGTGGCTACTATTCTTAGGACCTGTGGGCTTGGACCCGGAGTAGTGGGTCCTGGGTTCCCCACCACCACCCATAGGCCACTGGGGATCTGGCCTACACTTGGATAGTGAGAAACCCCCAGAAAGGAAACTGAGCTACTTATTGGCCCACCTGGAGAGCTGGGGACAGAGTAAACTAAAAGGGTGAAACCATTGCCTCCAGGGAGGAAGCCCTCGGGTTATGGCCCAATATCAATTTGAAGACTGCAGACAAACCCGACCAGAAGGGGCACTTGTGAGAGATGGGTGCCATTTTGTTACAGGGTGCCATCCAAATTTTGCAGCTTAGAAGTTTGGATAGTGTCGATGAAATTTATCCAACCTCTGATTGCTCGCCTCATGTTTATCATTCACATTTATTATGGTAATGCTTAAGGGCCAGCCAAGAATGGGGTCCCATTGTGCTGGGCACTGTACAAACAGAGTAATAGACTATCTCTACCCCCAAAGACCTTAAAATCGAAAAAAAAAAAAAATAAACAGACAAGAGAGACACAAGTTGGGGTGGGGGAAGATGTGACATACAAGCAGAATGAAAAGTGATGATAGCAAATTTTGTTGGTTCCATTATCATTATTTTGGTGGGCTACTTGGGAGACATATTTTAAATGGGAAGAAAAGGGTAGGAAAGTAGAGGTGAGAGGCATTAGGTGAGGTATATCTAGTAGGGATAAGGAGGTGCTGCTTCCGTTGTACAAGGCACTGGTGAGACCTCATTTGGAGTACTGTGTGCAGTTCTGGTCTCCCATGTTTAAAAAGGATGAACTCAAACTGGAAAGGGTACAGAGAAGGGCCACTAGGATGATCAGAGGAATGGAAAACCTGTCGTATGAAAGGAGACTCAAGGAGCTCGGTTTGTTTAGCCTAACCAAAAGAAGGCTGAGAGGGGATATGATTGCTCTCTTTAAATATATCAGAGGGATAAATACCAGGGAGGGAGAGGAATTATTTCAGCTCAGTACTAATGTAGACACGAGAACGAATGGATATAAACTGGCTGTGGGGAAGTTTAGGCTTGAAATTAGACGAAGGTTTCTAACCATCAGAGGGGTGAAATATTGGAACAGCCTTCCGAGGGAAACAGTGGGGGCGAAGGACCTGTCTGACTTTAAGATTAAGCTAGATAAGTTTATGGAGGGAATAGTTTAATGGGATAATGTGATTTTAGTCAAATCAACAGCGTGCCATCGCTGGTAAATCGTATGAATGGCCAATGAGGGTCTGGCTGGAGAATCTTGCCTACACGCTCGGGGTTCTACTGATCGCCATATTTGGGGTCGTGAAGGAATTTTCCTCCGGGGTAGATTGGCAGAGGCCCTGGAGGTTTTTCGCCTTCCTCCGCAGCATGGGGCGGGGGTCACTAGCTGGAGGATTCTCTGCGACTTGAAGTCTTTAAATCACAGAATTTGGGGACTTCAACAGCAGAGTCAAGGGAAAGGGGTTGGGTCAGCTTTTGTGGCCTGCATCATGCAGGAGGTCAGACTAGATGATCATAATGGTCCCTTCTGACCTGAAGGTCTATGAGTCTGTGAGTCTACAGGACAGGGGAGCAAAGAATAAGAAGGCAGGTAAGGAATGAAGCCGAGCTGAAGAGTTTTAGGGAGGGGGAGAAGAGGGAGAAGGTTGGAGCAAACAGCCAGTCATCACAGGGCAAAGTACAGTCAAAACTGTAGAAAGTTCTCAGTGTGTCCAGAGGTCCCTGCTTTGGCTGCTTCTCAACCCAAAATTTTTTGAATTTTGCACACCAGTGGTAGGATTCTACACTGATATTGAAGCTTTCAGTTAATATTTTTTGATAAATGACATTAAAGTTGAATACGCACAGAGAAATTCACCCCACTATAATACAGTACAACAAACCAGAAATACAAGCTATAAAAGAGAAAAAAAATCTAATTGGATCTGTCAGCTCAAAACTGCCCTTTCATTTCTATCCCAATTTCTTCCTCCAATCTTTTGGCTTTTGGGAGAGGGGGAATGTATCATCCAGCTTTTCCCTTTCCTAATTAAGACCCTGCTTTTGCTCCCATTAAGAACTAAGAGCTTACCACCACTTACTTTTCTCCAGTCATGGTACTTGTGTTCTCGATTGGTTTGATCCAAAGCCCATTAAATCAAAGGACACTAAAGATCAATGAAGGAAAGATTAAAATTTACTTCAATGGGCTTTGGATTGGGTCTTTTGTAACCTGTGCCACAAGTACATGGTTTCTGAGGACACCCAGCTGTCTTGTCAAGAAGTGCTGTCTTTACTTTCATTCATCCTGCAATATCCTGCTTTATACGTGCCTGGGACTCTGAACTCTAATCATAGTAATGGACACAATGTCCGAACATATAAACATTTAGATACACTCAGCAGGAAATGTCTTCTCAATCCTGAGAATATATAACAGGCTAAAGATTTACTGTCAGGTAGCTGTCTTGACCACAGCAGGGTGGTGGCTTGCAGCAGACAGATTGCCTTACATGCTTAAGTCACCTGTGTTTACTTTGATGAATGTGCGTGGGATCCCCAGGCTGTATTATTACAGAGTTGAGCAGTTTCCATAGTATCTGATGATTCTGACAAATAAGTGTTACTGTTTTTATCAAAAAGCAAGCAGGCCAAAAGGGCTGTATATAGGAAACATCAAGGTCATTATTTTCAATTATCCTCACAAATGGCTTGCAGCATCGCTTTATGTAACTCTTTGTTGTTGTGAGGTTTGTGGTAGGAGCACTTCATTGCAGAGAATGGTTTTCTCCTGGCTATTATTTGGTCTTAATTACTTTTATTACTTGAACTTTGTCATTAGCTTTATTTTTTAAAAAAAAAGAAGTTGAAAAAGCATTCCTTGTGTGATACTTTTAGGTAATAAGTTTTAAATATATTGAGGGGAAATGTTTTGTTTTTAACAACTGCATTTCACTACGGTTAAGGGCAAGCTGACTGTTTCCATTATAATATCTGTTTGCCTGGCATTTACAATTTGTCTATTTTTAAAAATTCAGCAAACAGAGGCTGAAGCTTGGTACATAAATAAACTCAGATTAGGGATGGGAGAAACCTGGGTGTTGAGTAAAACTTCTGGAATTTTACAAAAGAAATAAAATGTGGTGCCTATTTTTCTTCCATGAAAACCATTGCTTTTTCAAGGATAATTGTTCATAAAATATAATAAAAAAATCTTGCATAATTATTGCAAAATGAAGCCTGTGTTACTGTATGCAGAGAAATTTGGATCTGAAAAAATTACTTTCCCAGCACTTAGAAATACAGTGTTTTGTGTCAGATTTTTGTCCTAAAATTAGAATTTTCAATCAAAGCCTGATGCTATTGATTGAAAATAAGCCATGCTTTTCCACAGCTGCAGTTCTGCCATTAGAGTGCCGTGGTCAAAAAAGTCAGTTGCCCAAACTAAAAATACTCAAATTGGGCCCTATTCCTGAGAAACAGGCCAGGAATTTTAAGAGATGGGTCTATAATTTTACATTGGGCAATTTTTTGTCATTGTTTAATAGCCCTGGCCCTACAGCTCCAGCCTAGACTTGTACACAGCCCTCATTAGAAGTAATGCGCAAAATGCCCTTTGAATTCTTCTCTAGGCTTCTTTTAGACTAAGGATATCAAACATATGGCCCCTGAGCCACATCATGTCATGATGTATTTATGTTGCCCGCAAGACACATTCCAATTCTCAAACATCTCCCCTGTCTTTAAATAAATACATAAATTAAAAAAAAAACAAACAAAAAACCCCAAGTAAGTTTTTCACCCCATGGGTGTGAGGACAAGTTTCCAAACGTGAATCTAGTGTAAACCAATACAGTAAACAACCAGAGGCTGCAGACAGCCTGTTGCAATAAGTTTGAAAGATATGAGTTGCCCCCACTCTCCATTCAGCTAACAGGAGTGTCAACTTTAAAGCCTGGTGGTGACCCTTCAATGTTGACACTAATCTTTTCATTGCTGGATGGAATGGGCAAGAGGGTGGGAGTGAAGCCTGTCGGGAAGCGGAGATCAGGAGTTGGCATAGATAAATGAATGCAAAAGGAAGAACAGGAGACGCACAAAGATAAGGGAAGAGAGGGAGAAACGGGATGACCTTGAAAGAAGATGTCTAAGGGGTTTTAAGTTGGAGCAGATTTTCTCACTGAGTGATGCTAACTATGATAAGGGACTGAACAAATACACATTTTGTTACTTAGGGTATGTCTTCACTACTTGCTGGATCGGTGGGCAGCGATCGATCCAACGGGGATCGATTTATCGCGTCTAGTGTAGACGTGATAAATCGATCCCCAAGCGCTCTCCCGTTGACTCCTGTACTCCAGCTCGGTGAGAGGCGCAGGCAGAGTTGAAAGGGGAGTGGCAGCAGTCGAGTCACCGTAGTGAAGACACCAAGGTAAGTAGATCTAAGTACGTCGACTTCAGCTAAGTGAATAACGTAGCTGAAGTTGTGTAATTTAGATCGATTTCCCCCCCCCCACCCCAGTGTAGACGAGGCCTAAGGGCTGCATTCTTCCCTTCCTCTTTATGCAAACTTCCAACTGACATAAAGTGATGGGGGTGGTGAGCGGAGTCCTTTGTGGTCTGAAGGGAGTATGAAGTCTGGAATTTGTATTCCAGTCCATAGACTGAGCTCCATCTAGTTAGCTTAACAAAGATAAGGTTAAGGGGTGACTTGATTACAGTCTCAGTATCTACATGGGGAACAAATATTTTATAATGGGCTTTTTGATCTAGCAGAGAAAGATATCTAACTGGATCCAATAACTGGATGTTGAAGCTAGACAAATTCAGCCTGAAAATAAGGTGTAAATTTTTAACAGTGAGAATGATTAACCTTTGGAACAATTTACCAAGGATCATGGTGGATTCTCCATCACTGGCAATTTTTAAATCAAAATTGGATGTTTGTTTTTCTAAAACAACATGCTAGGAATTATTTTGGGGAAGCTCTATGGCTTACATTATATAGAAGGTTAGACCAAATGATCACAATGGTGCCTTCTGGACTTGGAATATATGAATTTGGCCCTCTTCACCTAATTAGTTTGGCACCCCTGTTTTAGACTTTTAAAATCAGAAATAGCAATATAGTTAACTGTAACTTTGCCATACATGAAAGAGAGGGCATAACTTGGAAGCAACACGGATAGCTATCAAAAGATATTTCAAGAATTTAAGCAAGAGACCTAGTGACCTATTGTGGATGATAGGAGGCTGGAAGGAAGAGGAAAGTCTTACTGAAGAATACATTCAATGGCAAAAACAGCAAAAAATGTTCTAAAGTGGGATGGAACATATGCAAATTGGAAAGGAGGAAATCTCACCAAGACCATGTGGGTTGTCAAAAAGCAAAGGAGACATCAGCCAGTTGAATACATTAATACATTTTATTCCTGAACCTCTTTAAATCACATTTGATACACTCTCGGAAGTAGATGCAGCTCAAAGATGCATAGGTGAGTCACTGGGGAAAACAGAGTGAGAATGTAACAAGCATTTGAAAATTAGTTTTTATAGTTCCTTGCATTATCTTTAACTTGACCGCAGCAAAATTAAAAATAAATAAAAAAAAAACCCAGCTATCAGTCAATGGTAATAACAATATATTTTCCCCTGCTTATCTGGCTAGAGAGAATGTATTCAAAGGAAGTGAACACAAAAAATATCTAGGGGCAAAATTTAACAGCATGTGTATAAAACTGGTTACAAATTGAGATGCATAGTTCTGAACAACTTTACTAAATAAACAATTAAAGTAAAAATTAAACTTTTCACTTGAGCTGTGCAAATATTTCATACACATTTCTATTTTTTTCAGCCCATCTAGGGCCTTCCTACCCTCACAACCTGACAGCAGCTTAAGTTTCCTGTTGATTTTCAAGTTTGCCCAAATGCACAGAACAAAACAAAAAACAGCACCTCCCCCCAGTACCCTGAAATCCATTAGAAACCTTCATATTTTGCCAGATTTCCCATCACAGCTGTAGCATTTTGCCTGGTTTCAATATACATTGCACTTAAAATGTGTTCAGGATCATTCAACCTGGGCACAGAATAGAGTAAAAGTTGGTTGAACCTTGGTAAACTTTTTGATTCATTATAAACTGAAGTCAGATTAAACATGAAGAAAAGGAATTTTCACATGTTGTAGTTTCCTTCCCCACAAAACATTTCACATGGAACTTAGTTTGCACTGAGAGATACAGATCCTGAGTGTTGAAAGTCTTCCTTATTAATTATATTTTAGGTTGATGTTACTCAGAAAGAGAAGCATTGTGATTTCCCCCCCCCCCCAATGGATGCATAGCACTATATAAATAGGAATTTGATTTTATTTAGCATAATAGAGTGCATCTGGGACAAAGCTACAAGTAACTAATGCAAATTTATCTTTTTTAAAATTCATATTAGCTTCATGTGTGGGGAATGACGTTGGGGAGGCATTCTGAATATATAATACCTCATGATATTCCAGCAGGGGGAACAACTCCCAGGCAGATTTACACTCAGGGAGGAAGAGATTGAATGGTTTCTGAAACCCTGAAGAAGGTGTGATCACTGCTATCATGGCTGATGCACCATTAAACTGGGGTGCTAGTAGCTAAAAGAATGAGTTACAGCAGCTTGAACTGAATAGCTAAGGCTCTCTCGCTGTAAAATACTTATCCTCTGTGGACTGGGCACATAAAGGAAAATTGTAACACACACTCCCCAGGGGATTACAAAAGGACTCTCTGGCTTACTCTTTTGAAAGGGAACTCAGAGTAGGTGGAACCTACTGTACTGTAGATTCCCTACCACCTATGACAGATGGGTTGGGAGGACAGAACTCTGCCCAGCTACACCCATTTCAATGAGTGGAATTTTCTTTTACAGTAAATTAAACCTGTCTTTGACCCTCTTTCTTTCACCCACCGGAGCTGTGCTGGGATTCTAACATCTGTTGGGCTCAAATAGTTTCCCCTCCCTCTGAAGCTTCAGCAGGAAGGAATAGTCTTTTGGGGTGTATGCACATGGCTGACTTGATACAAGTTTCCTGTCTCCCACAGAGTTCAGTGACTGAATTTAGCATACTAGTTAATAATAATAAAGTATATCATATAGTTAGAGCAGGGGACTGGAACAAGTACTCTGCCACTTAGCAAAGTAAGAATCCTGTTACATGAACTCCTTTTTTGTATAACTATTTTGTTGTTTGCAATTGCATTGCTTTGCTAATGTCTGTATTTAGCCACTAAACATGCCCAGTGTGTATTGGATGTTTGCAGAAGCCTGTGTAGTTTCCCTGAGATCAGGACATAATAAAAATGTTATGCCTTCTTTCCTGATCACTCTACCTACAGAGGCCCCAAGTCAGGGGAAGCCTCCCTATTCAGGAAAGCACTTAAAGATGTTGTCACAGTTAGAGTTGATTGCACCTTGCACCCACTTAAGGTTTCAAGCTCCCACCAACCACCTTTCTCTCCTTCTCCAGACTGGGGTTTTAGGCTTGCAGTCCCTCCATACCTCGCTTTGATTTTCCCAGTATGTCTTAAATGTGGCCCAGCACCTGTGGTTACCAGCACCTTCTCTAGTGGCTACAACAGTATGTACCAGTTACCAACCAGCCTTCAGAAAGCAACTTACTTTTTTTACCCTAAGAATAAAAGCATTACAAAGAAAATATACTAAAACAATAAATGTTCCTAAAGGGTTACCAGAGGTCTTCCATCAGTCTTATAGGGTCATAGTAAGCCAAAGTGTCTCCACCTTTCTGCAAGGGTTGGAGTCCCTTTTGGACACAAGGTCCTGTCCATTTGCTGGATCAGAAAGAAGGTCATGTGTCAGTTTAAACTCAGCCTTTTATGCCAAAAGCCCAGAGGTGAAAGTAAGCCGGTAAGCCCCCGTACGGCGTACCAGTGCGGCCCGGCTTCCCAAAAGGGCCTGGGGCTCCCAACAGTGGGAATCTACAATACAGTGGGTACCACATACGGAGTTCCCTTTCAAAAGAGTAAGCCAGAGAGTCCTTTTGTAATCCTCTGGGGAGTGTGTGTCACAATTTTCCTTTATGTGCCCAGTCCACAGAGGATAAGTATTAAATAGCCCCGCTGCTGGAGCCCTGGGGTAGTGGCAGCGGAGCTCCAGGGGTTATTTAAAGGGCCAGGGCTCCCGCTGTCTCTACTGCCCTGGGCCCTTTAAATAGCTGCCGGAGCCCCGCCGCCACTACTCCAGGGCTCCAGGGGCTATTTAAAGGGCCGCGGTGGTAGAAGCAGGGGAGTCCTGGGCCCTTTAAATAGCCCCCGGAGCCCTACTGCTGGAGCCCTGGGGTAGTAGTGGCAGCTGAGGGCTCCAGCAGCGGTTTAAAGGGCCCGGGGCAGTACTGGCTTTTGTTTCCGGCTGCCGCTGCTACCTCGGCGGGGGAGGGTAGGGCACTTACCGGTACAGGGCAGGCCGGGGCTGACTCTGACCCCCATCTCCGCCCCTTCCAGGGGCCAGAGCCGGCCCCAACCCAGCCCCGTACCGGTAATTCCCTATTTCTACTTTCACCCCTGCAAAAATCCTTTTTGTTGGTCTCTAAAAAAACACAGTATATTCAGATCTTCCCGGGAGTGGCACGTCTCTGGAGGTGTTTACAATATAGTCTACAAAGAGACTGGATGGAGTTGGGATTTCTGTCACGGATGTGTTTAAAAGTGTGTGTGTGTGTGTGTGTGTGTGTGTGTGTGTATAAAAGTAAGTGCTTTCCTGAACCAGGGCTTACGTGGTTACTAAATATTAAACACTGACTTACCGTGTGACACTGGGTAAGCCAGTGAACCTCTGTGCTTCATTTGTCTAATTGTCACACCTTTTCTTCTAAGGATCTCAAGGCACTTTATAAATGCATTATATTATAAAGTGCTTTAAGATCCTCAGATGAATGATCAATAAGTGCTATTATATTTATTTAAAAAAAGAAAACACTGTTGAAATGTCAGCTTTTCTATTTTCTCTCTCCTTTCACCAAGCAAAATACTATGTCTACACTACCACTTATGCTGTATAATTTGTTGCTCGGGTGTGAATCCACCCCCGCTGAGTGACATAGGTTATACTAAAACAACAAGGAGTCTGGTGGCACCTTAAAGACTGACCGATTTATTTGGGCATAAGCTTTCGTGGGTAAAAACCTCACTTGTATGAACAGTGCTATGTTGGCGGGAGAGCTTCTCCCACTGACATAGCTACTGCAGCTCATGGGAGGTGGATTAATTAAGTCAACGGGAGAGCCTCTCCCCCCATCGGCTTAGAGCGGCTACACTAGAGAGCTTACAGCAGCACAGCTGCATCTGTGTAAGCTTTCTAGTGTAGCCATAGACTAATTTGTTTCCTATTTTGGCACAACAAAAAGATAAAACATATTAAAGCTCAATAGAAATAAGGTGGGCAAAGTGATAATGAAGAGCCATAATTTGCTGTCACTGAGTCCAAAAACTAAGCAAGGAAGGTTTCTGTTTAAAAACTATCACAATAAAGCCCTAAAAAATACTGAATTGTGGAATTTCTAGATTAATTCTGGGGAAAAGAACTTTAACATATATAGATAACATTTTCAAATAATTCACAAAGGCTTTTTGTCAGTTTTCTGGGGGGGGGAGTGAACTAGAAAAATTTCTGTTCTGTTCCTCATTGCCACCTTTTCCTCCACCTTTTCCTCCCACCACCCCCACTTTCAATTTTGCCCCTAAGAAAAATAAGAACCAGGGCAAAACAAAATAAAAAAGAATTCAGTTTGTTGGTTAGAAAATAATAAAAAAAAAAAAAACCCTCAAATATGATTTTTAATTAAATTTAACTTTTGAGAAAAAGCCATTTTCTGAAGGAAAATAATCATTTGAAATTTGAACTAGAGCTCCTAGCTCTATACCTAAAAACATTTATTGAGCGATACCTCCTGCCAAGGCCTTGGGGTAATTTTTGAAAGAATTGTTCCTCATTTCCTGCGTACATGGACCTACAAACAGGCAAAGAATGAAAAATTCCCATTTCTGAAATGGAAATTGAGAATATTAAATCCCTTATTAGTAACATTCTAGGGATGCAGGTTTATATACAGTTTAAAAAAAACAACTAGTACAGGGGTCTCAAACACGCGGCCCGTGGGCTGCATGCAGCCCCCGGGGTGATTTTCTGCGGCTCGCAAGCCCCTCGCAGCCCCCCCCCTCACCCTCCCCCAGTGTTTACCAGAGCAGTGGCTGGACGTGCACCAGGAGCAGGGCAGGCTCCCTGCCTGCCTGCCTGCCCTGCCCCCACGCCGCTCCGGGAAGACTGGAACGTGGGGAAGGGGGGGTGGAGGGGCTGTGTGTGGCTGTTACTTTAGACCGCACCCCCAGCAGCTCCCATTGGCCAGGAACAGGGAACTGCGGCCAATGGGAGCTGCTGGCAGCAGTGCCTTAAGTAACAGAAACGCACAGCCCCTCTGCCCCCCCTTCCCCACATTTCAGCCTCTTGGGGGGCAGGGCAGACGGGCAAGCAGGGAGCCCCCGGTACGCGTTGGGCCAGATCCTGCCCCCTGAACCTCTCCTGCAGCCGAACACCCTGCCCTGAGCCCCCTGCCGCACCCTGCATCCCGACCCCCTGCCTCACCCCGCACCCCTCCTGCATCCCAACCCACTGCCGTGAGCCCCCTGCTGCACCCCTCCTATGCCCCGACCCCCTGCCATACCCTGCACCTCTCCTGCACCCTGACCCCTGCCCTGAACCCCCTGCCACACCATGCACCCCGACCCCTTGTCCTGAACCCCCTGCCACACCCCACACTCCTCTTGCACCCCAACCCACTGCCCTGATCTCCCTGCTGCACCCTGCACCCCTCTTGCACCCCAACCCCTGCCCTGAGCCCCTGCCGCACCCTGACCCCTTGCTGTACCCCTCACCCCTCCTGCACCCCACACCCCAACTCTCTGCCCTGAGCCCCCACCACACTCCACACCCCTCCTGCGCCCCCTGGGGGCAGGGAGGGGGCAGAGTTGGGGTGGAGATTTTGGGGAAAGGGTTGGAATGGGGGCAGGGAAAGGGTGGGAAGAGGCAGGGCAGGGGCAGGGCCTCATGGAAGGGGTGGAGGGGGGCGGAAGGGGGGAGGAGTCAGTAATGCGGCCCTCAGCCAATGTACTAGTCCTCATGTGGCCCTTATGGTCATTTGAGTTTGAGACCCCTGAACTAGTAGCTCAAAATGATATTTGGTAACTTTTAGATATTCTAGGCAGGCCCTTAGGAAGCAGTTTTCTGGAAGCATTGATAGATTTACAAAAGAAAACAAGAATAACACTAGATCATTTGCACTGATTAATAAAAGTAAAATCTATGTAAACATTGTGTTTCAGGGCTTAGCAAGGTTACAGATAACACTATTTATTAAAAAAAAAACAGCCAAGGTTCCTAAAAAATGGTGTTCAGTGATTACTCGATGCTTATGGTGCTTGCAAGAGATCTCTTTATTTGGTGTCTGGTTCCAGCTGGCTATGTGTAAGAAGAGCATCACTGTACCCCACCCAGACTCTCTCTCTGGGAAACTCAGCCCTACTATCAGAATGGTCATCAGACAATGTGTAATTTTCTAGACTGACATGCGGGTGAACCATTAAGTAAACTGCAATCTCTTTAGAAGAACTACTAGCCTTCAATTGCACCAAGGGATCTTGCGTGTTTGAGGCTCCGTGGAGATTTCACCTAAGCTTGGTGTTTGTAAATTACATCACTTTCTTTTTTCTTCCCTAAGAATTGCTGTAAATCGTCCACTTTGCTTTCCAGAACATTTATGTTGGGAGGAGCATCAGACAAAGCTGTCTCTGTCTCCATTACTATTCACTTTAAGACCTTTGGTGTATTCCTTAATCATGCAAAGTTTTCACTGCCATGTTGCCTGACTAAGAAAATGCAAGGTCAGGCTGTATAGGGTTGTTGTTGTTGTTGTATCTAAAAGATTCCCCAAAACTCTATATAAATATTGCTAGAGGTAGTTAGTGAGTTTCCTCAGTTTTCAGTCTACAATTTAAAGCTGCTGAAATCCAGTGCTCTCATGATGAGCATTGCATATTGTGAACTTCTTTGTTCCTCTTCATCCTCACCCTCCTGGGAACATAACAGAAGAAAATGCATAGATATTATACTCAAGCTGAACTTCAAATCAATGGTAGGATATAAGCTTGAAATAGGGTTTATACATTTAAACAAAACAAAACAAGAAAAAGCCCTGCACTGTAAAATGGCCATTATTAAACTGAACCTGGTTGGAAGATCATGGATTCAGTTAAAAACTATCCTAGTGACACAAATGGAATGCATGCTTTTTATGTTACTGGATCCTGAATGTGGATTCTAAGAACAGTGTCACACTATCTGGAGTGGTTCACACCTGTGAGTACCAAACTCAGGTCAGACAGTCAGAAAATAGGGTACATATGCCAAACTGGTGGTATATTCTATAATTAGATTTCACCAAGCCAGTAACAAATTACTATGCCTGAATTACTATACCATGGAGTTGTGGCCAGCACATCCCTCGGCCTACGCTGCTTCCTGCCGCCCCCATTGGCCTGGAGTGGCGAACCGCGGCCGGTGGGAGCCACGATCGGCCGAACCTGTGGACGCAGCAGGTAAACAAACTGGCCCGGCCCGCCAGGGTGCTTATCCTGGCGAGCCGCATGCCAGAGGTTGCCGACCCCTGCCTTAGACCCTCAAGCCTGTCTTGCCACCCAGACAAACTGAACTTAGTGATAAAAGGTTATTAAAACAAAAAAACACACTACTTTAGGTTACTCCCAACCCCAAAGGGTCACTCACTCACTCCAGGTCAATGGATACTCTCGCTCTCTCACCAAAGACCATGCTGGCAACCAATTTCTCTAGTAAACTAACTAAAGTTTTATTAGCTAAGGGGGGAAAAATGAGTTAGTGAAAGATTAAAGCAAGTAAAATACATTAACAGGTGGGTGTGTCTAAATTTGTAAGTGGAAAAAAATAATAGCAGAGATGTAGTAATCAGCTAATTTTCCATAAATCTCTCGGGATTAACCCAAATAACTTTGTGGATCTCTGTCTTGCATCTGGTATGCTTTTCTTTGAGTGCGCAAATAGTTGAGAGATGAAGGATCTTTCCTTGAAAACATATTTTATATCGTCACACAAAAAAACTAGCTCACAGGTTCTGTACACCCATGGGCCTTCCTTTGTTGGCTGTGCATGAAGAATGCTGATTGAGTTTGTGATTTCTCATTGTCAACTCAATGATCCTTGCTTTGAAGTTAGCAACCTTCTTCATTTACATTTCCAAGGCTCCAATTGCGTTGATGGATAAACATAATTACTGGCATATATGCTATGTAAACTGTAATGTAATAGCTCATGACAATCCTTCATTAGTTTTCATGAAGTTTACATATCAAGTAAATTCTCAGCTGAATACTATCACACACTTGTGCTCTAGGGTTAATTAAGTACAGGGATATATATAAGGTAACAGATAGCAATTGACAGGTTATAGATAAGTGAAGACAATAACATTCGAGTGAATTAAAACCTGCATTGAGTTTTTACCATTAATATTTCTTCGATATTCGCACACAAGTGAATTGTCCTGAAACTCTGGCATGCACTGGCATCTGGCCTTTCAGCCTCACAAACAGCTTACATCAAATATAGATTAATGAAATATTAACCCTTAATGTTTATAAGAATAATCCAAACTCCTCCTAAGGTTGTCTTCAAAGTTAGGCATAGGTAGGGTTGCCAGGTGTCCAGTTTTCAACCAGAATGCCCAGGCATAAAGGGACCCTGGTGGCTCTGGTCATCACAACCAACCAGGCTGTTAAAAGTCTGGTCAGTGGTGCTCAGGGTTAAGGCAGGCTATTCTCTACTTGACCTGGCACATGCTGTGCCCCAGAAATGGCCAGCAGGTCTGGCTCCTCGGCCCAGGGGCCAGGAGGCTCCGTGTGCTACCTGCACCCCGAGCACTGGCTCCGCACTCCCATTGGCAGGAATGGCGGCCAATGGTAGTTGGGGGGGGGAGGTACCTATGGGTGAGAGGAGTGCATGGAGCCTCCTGTCCCCAGCGCCCAGGAGCCGGACCTGCTGGCCACTTCTGGGGCGCAGCACAGAGCCAAGACAGGCAGGGAGCCTGCCTTAGCCCTGCTGCACTGCTGACTGGGAGCCACCCGTGGTAAGTTCATGCCCCAACTCCCTGCCCTAGCCCTGAGCCCCTCCAAACCCAGAGCCCCCTCCTGCATCCCCAAGTCCCTCATCCCCAGCCCCACCTGAGAGCCCGCACCCCCAGCCTAGAGCCCATACCCCTTTCTGCACTCCATCCCTGTGCCTAAACCTGCAGCCCCTTCCTCATTCCAAATCCCTTGGCCCCGCCATTCTGCACCCCTAATCCCTCATCCCTGGCCTCAACCCACAGCCCCCTCCTGCATTTCAAATCCCTCTGCCCCAGCCTGGAGCCCCCTCTTGCCTCCCAAACCCCTCATCTCCAGTCCCACCCCAGAGCCCGCACCCCAACTCCTTGCCCCACCCCGGAGCCCCCTCCCACACACTGAATTCCTCATTTCTAGCCCCAGCCTAGAGCCTGCAACCCCAGTTAGAGCCCTCCCCACCCCTGCCTAGCCCTGTGAAAGTGAGTGAGGGTGGGGGAGAGTGAGCCACCCAGGGATGGGGGACTGTAGTGAGCGGGAGGTGGGGCTTCGGGGGTGAAGTAGGGGGTGGAGCATCGGTAAAGGGGTGGGGCTAGGGTGTTTGGTTTTGTGCGACTAGAAAGTTGGCAACCCTAGGCATACGTCATTTCTGTACATTAAATTTTAACCAGCAGTAACAGCAGCTATAATCTATCAATCTTTCTTTATGTGATGCATACAGTGTTGAAATGGACAAGTACTGATAAAAACTGAGGATTAAACCTGTTTAAACGTTCTAGTTAATTGTTCTGGCACTTCAAAGTGTCTCACTTAAAACCCATATGAAATTTTATAGCCCTTTATAGAGCTACTTCTGCATAGGATGTTTTGGTGAGAATTTTTTTTCCATATTGCATTACAT
Organism: Trachemys scripta elegans; assembly: GCF_013100865.1. NCBI lineage: Eukaryota > Metazoa > Chordata > Testudines > Emydidae > Trachemys > Trachemys scripta. Next base: position 94,952,990 of record NC_048299.1, read on the forward strand.
TTAGCTGCTCTGCTGAAGAAAAGACAGCCCTTGATAGAATGAGATGAGTGTCTTGTAAATGTCAGTGGAAGATCTGGCTGTGATAGTTGCTGGAGCCTGACACTCTTATGGGATTGTCATTAGAGAAAGGTGACTGAGGCAGGGACATGTACCTGTGATGAAAGCTGTTAAAGAACTTGGGTTTTTTTAGACTGTACTCTCTGGAATCTCAATGCTGGTTTGTATAAAGCAATTTTTCTGTTTTGTGCCAAATATAATGGCCTCAAAGTCAGAGTTCTTTGCCTCTGGACTGCTAGAAATAAAGAAATTAAAGTAGCACTTCAGTAGTGCTTTTCTTTTAAATCCTCTGAAGTGCAATCAAGTTTAGAGAGCTTTTAAAGCAGGCATATTTTAATGGTTTTTTGTTCTAAGATATTGTGTCTGAAACAGACCCTTGAGGAAGCAAACTCAAAGACTCTCTCTACTTTCCTTAGATGCTTTTTTGTTTGCTTTTCTGACAGGCCACTGGAATGAAATGGAGTAAGATTGGGTCAAGTGGATTGCATGTGAATAGCTAGAATGCGTTTTGATCTTTCTTATCACAGAGTCTTAATGTAGGTGTGTTTTTTTTGTTTCTATTTTTTTCACTTGTCATCCTGTCAAGCTTCTGAGCTAGAATCCTTTCTCTCTAGGTAGGGGAAAAGAATCCTCTTTTGTCCCCAATAACTTTCCAAGCTTTATGTTGCCTCTCAGTAAGTGCTCACTGCTGTTGGCATATTCCCTGCCGTTCTGCTTTTACCTTTCACTTATCCTTTTTAGAGTGCAATTTGTATTCCTTTGGCTTAGTATCTGTGAAGCAATTCCACTGCATTTAGTTACTCATCATGTAATCAAGTTATCCATATGCTGTAGTCAAGGCAAGCTAAAATTATGTTTCTGGTTTTCATAGATATATGGGCTTAAATAACTTAGAACTTCTGAGTTATTTGAGAACCCTATATTAAGCTCATGTAATATTTGTTGTTTAATATTAATATCTGAAATGCTTAATATAATATTTGCTTGTATAACATGCTTCCTTTTGTGAGTTATGACGTAGTACCTTATATTTATTTAAATTATATTAATATGATTTATATTAATTTTAATTATTTGAATATATACCTATTAAATTAGATCTGAGAAAACATAGAATAAGGCTGACATAGATGCATTGTTCTAGTTGGAAAAGTGACTGGGTAAACAATGGCACTTTATTACTCAACAGATCCACTTTCTCTGTGTGCTCACGGTCATATCTGTGTGCTTTATTGTGTCAAATCAGTTTTCCTGGTTCGTATTAATCTTAAAAGTATAAAGCCAATACATATAAGGGAGAAGGAGCTAGAGTCTGGGTATGTCTGAACTACGGGATTAATCTGAATTTACAGAATTCGATTTTTGGCAACAGATTGTACAAAGGCAAATGTATGCGGCCACACTAAGCACATTAATTCGGCGGTGTGCGTCCATGTACCGTGGCTAGCGTCAATTTCCGGAGCGTTGCACTGTGGGTAGCTATCCCATAGTTCCCGCAATCTCCTCCACCCATTGGAATTCTGGGTTGAGATCCCAATGCCTGATGGGATCAAAAACATTGTCGTGGGTGGTTCTGGGTACATCCTCCCCCTCCCTCCGGGAAAGGAACAGCAGACAACCATTTTGTGCCTTTTTCCTGGGTGAACAGTGCAGATGCCATACCACGGCAAGCATGGAGCCCACTCAGCTCAAGACAGCAGTCATGAACATTGTAAACACCTCGCGCGTTATTGTGCAGTTTATGCTGAACCAGAACCCGCAAAACCAGGCGACGAGGAGTAGGCTAGGGCAGCGCGGCAACGAGAGTGATGAGGGCCTGGACATGGAATTCTATCAAACTGCGGGCGCCGGCGCTTTGGAGATCATGCTGTTAATGGGGCAGGTTATAGCCGTGGAACGCTGATTCTGGGCCCGGGAAACAAGCACAGACTGGTGGGACCACATAGTGTTGCAGGTGTGGGACGATTCCCAGTGGCTGCGAAACTTTCGCATGCGTAAGGGCACTCTCATGGAACTTTGTGACTTGCTTTCCCCTGCCCTGAAGCACTAGAATACCAAGATGAGAGCAGCCCTCACAGTTGAGAAGCGAGTGGTGATAGCCCTGTGGAAGCTTGCAATGCCAGACAGCTACCGGTCAGTCGGGAATCAATTTGGAGTGGGCAAATCTACTGTGGGGGTTGCTGTGATGCAAGTAGCCAAAGCAATCACTGAGCTGCTGCTACCAAAGGTAGTGACTCTGGGAAATGTGCAGGTCATAATGGATGGCTTTGCTGCAATGGGATTCCCTAACTGTGGTGGGGCGATAGATGGAACCCATATCCCTATCTTGGCACTGGAGCACCAGGGCAGCCAGTACGTAAACCGCAAGGGGTACTTTTCAATGGTCCTGCAAGCACTGGTGGATCACAAGGGACGTTTCACCAACATCAACGTGGGATGGCCGGGAAGGGTTCATGACGCTCGCGTCTTCAGGAACACTACTCTGTTTAAATGGTTGCAGCAAGGGACTTACTTCCCAGACCAGAAAATAACCATTGGGGATGTTGAAATGCCTATAATTATCCTTGGGGACCCAGCCTACCCCTTAATGCTATGGCTCATGAAGCCATACACAGGCAGCCTGGACAGTAGTCAGGACCTGTTCAACTACAGGCTGAGCAAGTGCAGAATGATGGTAGAATGTGCATTTGGAAATTTAAAAGGTCGCTGGCGCACTTTACTGACTCGCTCAGACCTCAGCCAAACCAATATTCCCATTGTTATTGCTGCTTGCTGTGTGCTCCACAATCTCTATGAGAGTAAGGGGGAGACCTTTATGGCGGGTTGGGAGGCTGAGGCAAATCGCCTGGCCACCGATTACGCGCAGCCAGACACCAGGGCGATTAGAAGAGCACACCAGGAAGCAATGCGCATTAGAGAAACTTTGAAAACCAGTTTCATGACTGGCCAGCCTACTGTGTGAAAGTTCTGTTTGTTTCTCCTTGATGAAAACCCACCCCCTTGATTGACTCATTCTCTGTAAGCAACTCACCCTCCCCCTTAGATCCCAGCTTCCTTTCAAAGGAAATGAAGTCACTATCCTTTAAAAATCATGCATTCTTTATTAATTGATTATAAAAAGAGAGAGAGAACTGACAAGGTACCCGGGTGGGGTTTGGGAGGAGGGAAGGAAAAGGCCACTACAAAAGTTCAATATAATGACAGCCTTTTGGTTGGGCTGTCCACTGGGGTGGAGTGGGAGGGTGCATGGAGCCTTCCCCTCCTCCCCCCGCATTCTTACACGCATGGGTGAGGAGGCTATGGAACATGGTGGCGGGGGGGAGGTTATACAGCGGCTGCAGCAGCACTCTGTGCTCCTGCTGCTGTTCCTGAAGCTCCACCAGATATGGTGCATGTCCGTTTGATCACGCGGCAGCCCCAGCGTTGCAGCCTGCCACCTCTCATCTCAAGCGTCCCTCATGGCCTCACATTCACTGGCATCTTTCCTGTACTTTGATACCATGTCCTTCCACTCATTCAGATGAGCTCTTTCATTGCGGGTGGATTCCATGATTTCCGAGAACATTTCATCTCTCATCCTTTTTTTTTCGCCGCCTTATCTGAGGGACAGAGGAGGGAGGCTTGAAAATTTTGCAGCTGCGGGAGGGAGGGAAAAAGGGGAGAGAAGTATTTAAAAAGATACATTTTACAGAACAATGCTTGTACTCTTTCATTGTGAACAATACTATTCACATTACATAGCACATGTGATTTCGTTACAAGGTCGCATTTTGCATCTTAATATTGAGTGCCTGCAGCTTTGGTGTTAGAGAGCACAGATGCAGGTCCAGGCAACAGAATTCAGCTTGCATGCGGCCATGGTAAGCCATTGTCTTTTGGCTTCTGCAGCTTTCCTACAAGCAGTGCCCTCCTTTCCCACATACCAAGCAAAGCCCGTTGACTGCTGCGGTTTTCCTGTTAACGTGCAGCAGCAGAAACCACGGTCAGAGGTGGGGTAGTGGTGGCAGCCCCCCCTAGAATTACATGCAGCTCAGCGTAGAAGCGGCACGTCTGTGGCTCTGACCCAGAGCGACCGTTTGTCTCCTTTGTTTTTGATAGGCTTATCTGAGCTCCTTAACTTTCACGCAGCACTGGTAGTGAGCCCCTATTGTGGCCTCTCTCCATCATGCCCTTGGAGATTTTTTCAAATGTTTTGGCATTTCATCTTTTGGAATGTAGTTCTGCTAGCACGGAATCCTCTCCCCATATAGCGATCAGATCCAGTACCTCCCGTACGGTCCATGCTGGTGCTCTTTTTCGATTCTCGGACTGCATGGTTACCTGTGCTGATGAGCTATCTGTGATCGCCTGTGCTCTCCATGCTGGGCAAACAGGAAATATAATTCAAAAGTTCGCGGGGCTTTTCCTGTCTACCTGGCCAGTGTATCCGAGTTCAGATTGTTGTCCTGAGAGGTCACAATGGTGCACTGTGGGATAGCTCCCGGAGGCCAATACTGTCGAATTGTGACCACACTAACCCTAATTCGAAATGGCAATACCGATTTCAGCGCTACTCCCCTCATCGTGGAGGAGTACAGATATCGATATTAAGAGCCCTTTATATCGAAATAAAGGGCTTCGTTGTGTGGATGGGTGCCAGGTTAATTCGGTTTAACGCTGCTAAATTCGAGATAAACTCCTAGTGTAGACCAGGCCTCTCTTCCATTCAGATATTGGAATTAAGTTCCAACTACAGAGCCAAATTATTCCCTGGGTGACCTCTGTGCAGTCCTCTTGGAGAAAATGGAGTTGAGTTGAGCAAACAAATCTCTGTTGTTAATGATGTTGTACAAGCAGGACAGAACCCAGCCTGAGAATGCAAGTTGTGTTTGTAGCAGTTTGACCATTGTCTTTGTATTTATACAGGCAATGTTCAAACTGCTACTGCTGCAAACACAACTTCTGGAAATTATTGAAAAGAATAATTATGGAACTTCTCCTGATGCCATTTTTGGGAGGTCAAATTATAATTACACTTAAAATTCCTTTGATCTTTTTTATAGCCCATGCCCTCTTAAGAAAAGGACAATTCTCTGAAGGTTCAGAAGCTGCACTGCGGGGAGGCATCCAAATATATGGATGATTATTCAGATTTATCCAGACAGTGGACTAGAAAAATGGCATAAGAACAGGCATTCTCATCAGATGTTTTAGTACTTTCTGAGTTTATTTAGGTTAGAAATACAGAGAAAAGCCCCTCTCAGAATGCAACATTATATTTTCAGCCCTGACTGAAAGGAGGAAAGGGAAAATTAATAATGGGGAGGGGGAGATGTTGAGTGAATCTTTTCAGATGTTAAGATATTGTTAGGTTAGCAAGTTTGTTGGGATTTTTCCCTATCCTTCCCACACTTTTGGAGGGAGACAAAGAAATGAGTGATTCCTTTTCCTTCCTTCCCATACTATAAAGATACATCTTGGGTTTTTATGTAGAGATGGGGAATGGTCCAAATTGGTTCTTTCTTTGACATCTTTGTACCTTATAACTTTTTTAAACTTGCCTTTATTTGGGTTCACTATAATTTACCAATATCTTATTTATAATGAAACAAAAGCTGCTTGCAAGCATGCCTGTGAAGAGTAATCACCATTGTTCTGGTCTTATATGTGATGTCTCTACATCGACCCACAGCATTTTTTACTTTTTTAGTTAAAACAGCATTATGCCATGAAACGGCGTGTCCAGTTTGCTCATCTTTCCTGCATTACTACTTTCTAACTAAATGTCTCTCTGTAATTTCCACTTGATATCCTGGTTCTTTAAGCATACTATGTTTTATTTATAAAGACTGGATCTCATCCAGCTGATTTTTGCCCAGTTCTTTAAACTCCCGAGGCCTTTCTGCAGCTTTTGGGTCTGCTAGGATCATTACAGTTCCTCTTAGCTTGATATTATCTATGAATTTCCTCACTGCACAATATATTATTTTCTTTGGATCTTTTCTGAAGATGGTGATAAACCTCGGATGTTTCCTTGACTAGACATAGCAACTTCTCACTCATCTGATGATGTACTATTCCTAAGAACCCTTTGTATGGTCTGAAAGTCAACTTGGTGCCACTCGGGCTTTCATGAGGAACCATACTTCAATCTTTTTTGAAATATTTATATTGCATTGGATTCCTCCATCCTTTCAATTTTATCAAAAGAAGTAATCATAGCTTTTGGCCTGGTGATTCTTCATTCAAATTAATGCTACTTATTGTTCTGATTTTACTGTTTCCCTTATTTTTCTTATTTGCACTGATCATCTTTAATATTCAGCTCTCTAGACTTATTCTGATTTCAGCTAATTAACAGTAAAAAAATCTACTGTTAACATCCATTGCAACAAATTCAACCATGCATTTAGGAGTATGATAAATTATTACAGTTGTGAGCAGTTTGACTTTATAGACAGGTTGCATGAAAAATCCTATCCTTAAGAAAAGCTAAAAAAAATTGTCACCTGCCAGAGGAGAAATTAATGAAAGGGACAATCTCTTTATTCAAAGTCAAGAATTTAAATGTGCAGTGTATTTGCTAATAGTTACAAATGGCAGTGTTTTTTGGGGATCACTCAGACCAGTACTTCAATTTTTGGTGGGGATAGCAATGGCATCTGATTTGTATTGGAAAATTAAAGCATAAATGCACATAAGTTTAAAGCGGATCTTCAGCCTCTGCATAGTGGATGGGTAGGGATATTGAGGCACAGTTAAAGTTGACATTGGAACCTTAAATTAAAATATCCTGACTTTCAAACATTTTTGGTCTTAACAGTTTTTAAAAGGCATCATATTTTCAGTACTATTTAATTTTTTTGTCTTAGAATGTATTTTTTTTGGGGGGGGGTATGTCTTATGTTTCTTCATGCCCCTCACACAGAAGATTAATACAAGAACAGTTAGTGTAAAGATTTATGGGAATAATTTGTGGTTGAAATAGTATGTTACACCAAAAATAGTGTTAATACCCCCAATGGATTTGCCCTTATTATTTTAATACAGAACCCTAAAATACAGTATATAAGGAAGCAATGCTCTTTTGTGTATCATCCATTTCATAGAGTGTACTGTCAGCAAAGATAAAAGCTTCTGCCAGTTTGCTTTACAGAACAGATGCTATGGGATTATGTGATATACAGTATGGCACTCTGAAAATATATCCATCTGTGAAAACTTTGTGTTTGCAAATGCTAACTTAGAATGGGATGTCTTCATCCCTCTACTTTCCTGGAGTGAGGCAGTATGCCCAGTAATCAAGATTTTAAATAGACTGGGCAAACCCATGGGACAGTTTGCTTGCTGCAGGCAACACTAACATTTAAGGGAGCACAGCAAATTTTCAGTGTTTTCCTATGACTGAAGATGGAAGTGTGAAGTAAGAATACAGATGTGTGAGATATTCCCATCCACTTCGAACTGACGTTTCAAAATATAAAATCTACTGTCAAAGCTGTGTTTTATAAAAGGGAATACCTGATTTTGTCAATAAAGCTCTTTAGCTAGTGATTTTTGGATGGCTGACACATATTGGATGGCTAATGATAACTTGTATATTAAAACATAATTTATTTCTACTGTGCTTCCCATACAGAAACCTATCCTTCATTGCACTAAAACCGGTCTTTTCTCATGTTTTACAGTCCTCTTAGCATAAGGTTAAGGCTTTGTCTCCCCCATGATTTAAAATAATCCGTATTTGTTTGAGGTTGGGAATATAGAGGGTAACAATATACATGCACATTTCATCCTTCACTGGCCAAACACAATTTGGTTGACTGAGTTCATGTGGTCCTCATAGATGGTCAGTTGCGGTTGGTGCTAAAAGCTGTTGACTGTTTAGCAATGGCTGGAGATGGTTAGATGACCATTTCTCAGCAAGCCAAATTGTTTCATAATAATATAAAGGTCTGGGCTCTGCCCCTCTCTATCTCTTCCTTCATTCTGAACCCCGTTCCTTTCTCTTTTGTCCCCTTTATGAGACTGACAATCGGTTTCCCTTCCCAACCATTAGATTGCAGCAGGAACCAAGTTTCACATTGAGCCTTGATAACTGGTGTCTTCAAAATTCTGAAATCCAAATGTTCTACACACTAGCTTCTTTTTATGAAATGGTAATAGAGAAGGATTCTTGCATATAAGTATATTTCCTTGCTGATTACAAGAACAAATCAGAGAAGCTGTAAGAGAGATGTGCAGATAGGTGCAACTCAACTCACAACTGACAAATCTTGTTTTAGGTTTCCCTGTTCTAATGGTGTCTCTTAAGCAGTCTTTGAGGTAGATCTTCAGCTGCTGGAACCTGGCATAGCTTCACAGAAGTTGATGGAATTATGCTGAATTATACCATTTGAGGATTTGTCCCATTGTCTTTTAGGATCTTAAATAAAGCTGGTATGAAAGGTGCAAGAACTTACAAATTGGTAGAGTACTTTTGTGCATCTATGTGAGGTGCTACACAAATGATCTATACCAGTGATCTAGCATACTGTAGACTAAGCTTCTGTTCTCACTGCTAGCTCCATTTTTATGGATGGTTGAAATCTTTCTAATTTGATTCTGTTCCTTTCTAGTTATCGAGTATCATTGAAAGTAACACGACTATTTCACAGTCCTGAGTAGCTTCTTCATACTGTCACTATTGCATCCCAGGAGTATTGAAGTACTCAGGAGAAGATAGGTTGTACATGGTGCTTCAGCTTCCCAAAACTTGTGAAAGATGGAGTACAGCATCTGCAAAATCTGATAATACACATCTAATTAAAACTAGACACCTTCAAATCCTTTGCAATGTTCAATAGCAAAGGATTAGAGAAGGAAGAGGATTAGCGGGGGGGGGGGGGACCCCCCTTCACTCTCGGGGGGGGGAGGGGAAATAAAACAACAAATCTTTAGTTTCACGGGGATAAATGGTAATGAACTTATCTATGCCACATGCGCACCTGGTTTTAAATTGTAATGCCTCTTGAAATGAGTGCAAGATGACTATAAAAGACCTGAGTTCCTGAGGAAAGGAAAAGTCATAATGCCAAAATACAGGGTATCTGCATTTTGCTTATTTTCAGTGACAAAAGCAGTTGAGAGACATGCTAGAGGCTGTAATCCAGAAGGATAAACAAAACACTTACTCAGTATTAATTTAAAAAGCTTCAGAACGCAAGGCGTGTTAGAAGCTTGTAAAGGAAACTTTAATTGGATTAACTACTGATCAAATTTCTCATTTAGATGACTTTTTTAAAAAAGAATTGAAATAAATGATGAGATTGCAGTGCATCTACAAGTGAGAGTGATCAGCAAGGTGAAATAAAAACAAGAATGCCACCTTATACATCAGGAATAAGGACAAAGTATAAATAAAATGGCTGGTCTGTTGGCTTGGCTGGGCCACTGGTAGATAGTGTGCTAACAATGCAGACGTCATTCTCTCTGGGTTTCAGAGAAACTTCAGGACTATGTCATGATGCTTCAGACAACATGGAGTTGTTGCTTTTCAGCTCATTCAATTGTCACTTAAAATGACTAAAGCTAGAAACAGCAAGCATTTGCTGTGAATGATGATGGTCATAAAATCACTGAGCTTCAGTCGTGTCAGTAGAAATGGGATCAAGCTACAAAATGTGTGAGCTTCAAGCAGCCTATGGTCGAGGCATGTTTAGATCTGAGGGTCTAGGTCTAGCAACTAGCAAGATAGGACCGCTTTCAGAACTCAGGCCTAACATGCTTTTGTTCAGTTTTCCCAAACACCAGAAAAAGAAAACACTTTTTACATTCTGTGGCTATTTCCGCAAACTCACTCCTATTTTAGTTTCTAATCCAACATCGAGATCCACTAGTGCAGATACCCACACCTGGGTAGGAGTGGGATGTGACCACTGTCTTGCATCAATATAGAATATAGGAAATCCACTAAAATTAGTTGAGGAAGAGAGTAAAAGTAACCTTTGCAAAGGCCCGAAGTCAAAAAGAATGCTATCTGCCCATTCATTCATGTTTTATATTACAATTGGCACCAATATTTGCACCAAAACAATGCATATTTTCCAGAAACGGTAACAATGCCTATGTTGTAATAAAATATTAAGAAAACGGAGATACCATGTTAAAGCACCATCAAAATTTGCTCACAGATTTTGATTAATTTTAAATCAAATCATTTTACATGCAGAGCTAGTTAAAAAAAATCCTCTCTTCTGTACACAACATCCAAATAGTTTAGTCAATTAGAGATACTTGCAGGACCAGATTATTTGCTCCATTATGCTACTTAATGGCATTGCTCTGAGATTTACATTAGAGTAAATGTGATCAGAATCTGACAGAGGGACCTCCACATCAAAATTATCATCATCCGAAAGCCTGAAGAACTTGGAGATGGGATGTACAAACCCTGAGGAGGCAGAAGTGGCTTCTGACACTTTTCTAGAGGGACCCATCTGGATGAGCTATGGTAGACATGGCATTGATGTGCTAGCTCTCTGCAGCTCAGGACGTTATAGTTCTTGACCTTGGTGGGGGAGGGGATGATGAGCTCTTCTTTTGAGCATTAGGGTTGTAAATAATCATTTTCATCTTCAGATTTTTAGAAGATCTCTTTAACATCTGTTGTCGTCATAATTCTAACCTCCTTTTTAGCAGTTCAGATGCAGAAAATCTTTGTCCTGACTGGCTCAGCATTAACATAAGTAGAAAGGAAAAGGACACAGATTTACACACACTGCATAGAGACCGCACAGGGCGACCAGAAATTAATCACTGAAATTAGATAATGCACTGTGACATTGTGAGTGAGGCTGCTCTTTTGGCAGCTCAGCCTAAACTCTGGTGCGGTGTGTTGTAAATGCATTCCAATTACTTTTGCTGAATAAAATTGGCACATCTATGGCCCATGTCATTTCTGAAACAAGACTGTCAAGCTTTGAGTGACAGGTGACAGATTACCTCCTCTTAAATGTGCTGGTGCAATGTATGACTGAGAATACACTGAGGGCTAAGGTGGTACAGGAGGTTAATGCACTTGGTAGCCTTTACCTCTGGAAAACTGAGTTTAGGTCGCAAAAAGTGAGAATGAGTTTGGTGATGTCATCCTAGTCCTTTATCAGCATAATACAAATAACCACACTGAAGAGGCAAATTGGCAGGCTTTGCTCAAGAGAGGCCCACTAGCATAGCAAGCCATGCTGCGGGTCAGAAATGAGATGTATTAGAAGAGGTGTATGGGGAAGTTTGTAGTCTAGCTCTTGTACTAGGTAACTCTAAATAGCCCCGTTAGCTCATCTCTTTTATGAGCACCAAAGTTTAACTTCCTGAAACCACGATATATCTGCTATTATGCACTAAGTGGGGGAGAACATTTAAAAAATATTATTTGAATATTAACTTTAGATACAGGAGTCACCATTTAAATAAAAAGCATTTGCTTGTAACTAATAGATTTTAAGGCTGGAAGGGCCATTGTAATAATCTGTTTTGACCTCCTACATAACACAAATCAAGGAATTGCACCAATAGTTTCTACATCGAGCTCATAATTTCTGATTGAGCTAGATCATAACTCTCAAAAAGACATCCAATCCTTGATTTAAATACTTAAGACGATGGAGAATCCACCACCTCCATGCGTAAGATGTTTAGTGGTTAATTACTGTACACATTATTTCTAGTCTGAATTTGCCTAGCTTCAGTTTCTAACCACTAAATCGCATTATGCCTTTTACTGCTAGATTAAAGAAACCTCTACTATTAGAAATCTCTCCCCGTGTAGCTACCTGAAGACTTCTGATCAAATCATGTCTTAACCTTCTTTTGTATGAACCAGATAGATTAAGCTTCTTCACTTTCTCTCAGATGTTTTTTCCAAACCTTTAATCATTCTTTTCTGAACGTTTTCCAATTTGTCAACATCCTTTTTAATATGTGGGCACCAGAACTGGACAGAGTATTCCAGTAATGGTCTCATTAATGCCAGACAGAGAGGTAATACTATCTCTGTTCTAACAGATGTTCCCCCAGTTACACACTCAAGGATCGCATTAGTTCTGTTAACTGCAGCATCGCAATGGGAGTTCATAGTCCGTTGGTTATCCATCATGACCCTAAATCCTTTACAGAGTTGCTGCTTTCTGGGATACAGTGCCTATCTGGTAATTATGGCCTATATGCTTTGTTCCAAGGTGTAAACCTTGGTTTAGCTGTGTTTAAAATGCATGTTTTTCAAATGAGCCCACCTTACAAAGCAATCCGGATAGATCTATAGAACCGGCCTGTCCTTTTCATTATTTATTAACCATTCCATCAATATTTGTTGTCATCTGCAAACTTTATCAGTGCAATGATTTTATATTCTCTTCCAGCTCACTGATATTGAATAGCACCAGGCTGAGAACTGATTTCTGCAGGATCCCCTAGAAACACTCCCTTTGTATGATGACTCTCTGTTTCCAATTAAGTTAGCCAGTTTTAACATATGTTACATTGATTTTTATATATCTACCACTTAGTGATATTACAATAATTTTCACCCATGTTTCGAATAAGCATCTGTGCAGTATCTATCTACGTTGTGTTTCATTATATTTAAGAAACATAGCTATTGCAAATCATTGCATTTCCCCCCCTAAGTAAGGATTGAAAGATTAAGTTGTTTGTCTATTGGTCCAAATGTCTATATATTTATATTCCTCCCACCATAATGGGAGGTGGAATAATCTAATGGATAGGCCTCTGGAATGTGAGTTGGGCAGAGCTGGATGATAAACTTTTCTCCCCTCCCATGAAAATTTCCAGACATTTTAAAAAAATCCCATGCTGCATCTGGACAAATCAAAGACCTTTCAAATTTTTGAGCGAGAGGCCCCCAACATAGCCGTTACATTTGTGGTTAGGACACTGACCTGGATTCAAGTCCATCTTTCAAATTAGACAGAGCAGGCATATGAATTAAGGTTGTCCACATCCCAGATGAGTGTCCTAACCACTAGGCTATTGGCTCTTCTGGGGTTTGTAAATTTCTTTCTATATTTGTCTATATTCCATCCAGAACCCGTGAGCATTTTCCAGGTAGTTTTATCTAAATTGGTACATGCCCACAAAAAAGTTCTGGTTTTGACAAACCGGCATTTTCTGAAACAAATCTTTTTTTTTGTCAAATAATTCCCAAACACCTCTCGTTGTGAGATCAGGATTGGAATCCCAGATCTGATATTAACCTGTTATGTTACCTTGACCTTAATCGGTCTGCCCCTCTGCTTCCTGTCTTGGCCTTTGTTTGTCTTGTCAATTTCAATTTTAAGCTCTTTGGGGTAGGAACTATCTGTTACTATGTATGTGTACAGTGGCTAGCACAAGGAGGCCTTGGTATCTGTTGGTTTCCAGGTGTCTGTGTAATACAGATTAACAACAACAACAATAAAAGTAAAAGTGTCTGGAGAGATGAAAAGAGCATAAATTAACAAACATTTTGTTATTATCCTGAGTTTATGAGAGTCCAAAACAAGGATGTGGTAACAAACCAGCACACTAACTCAGGAGCAGCATAAACTCGGAGCATATTACTAGTGATTATTATTGTAATACAAATAGTGCCTGGGGTCCCTACTCATGAACCATGATCCCATTGTGCTAGCTGCTGTTGAAACACAGAGGGAAAAAAAGATGGTGCATGCCCCAAAAAGCTTACAATCAAAGGATAAGGTAAGAGATTGATACAGAGAGATTGGCAAGGAAATAAGGTTGGTCAGCATGATAGCCAGCGGTCTCAGAATACCAGCACCTGAATCTTTGTCAAGTTTTTCCAGGCATCACAGGAAAAGAGTTTTAAGGAGGGATTTGAAGAAGATAGTGAAGTAACTATGTGGATGATGATGGAGAATGCCTATTAAGCATGAGGGACAAATTGGGAGAAAGCACACAGATACTGGTTTGAAATTTTCACAGGTGAGCAAGGGAGGCTGGTACCATGGGTTGATCAGAGGCAGGAATTGACACCTTGATAGTGAATGAGCGATGATGGGTAGGATGGAGTTAGATTGTGAAGGGCCTTGAAAGTGCGCACACGTAGTTTATGTTTGATACCATAAAGAAGAGGAAGAAAACAACGAGATTGATGACATGAACAAAGCGACAGGTTAGGAAAAAAATGATCTCTGCAGCAGCATTCTGAAAGGATATGAGTGAGGTAAGATTGCATTTGCCAAGGCCAGAAAGAAGGATGATGTGAGACGATGACAGCTTGAACAAGAGTTTTAGCTGTGTGGATGGGTAGGAAAGGTGATGAGAGATGAATCTTGCATGTGTCTCATTTGAAGTTACATATGTATGTGCTATAAAGAATATTCTTACCTAATGTTTACAAAACTCAGTCTTCAAATGCCCTATTTTTTAAACTCCCCTTGGCTGCCACAACCCATATCTCTTCTGGAGCATTGTCCTCCTCTCTGTTTTGCATCCTACTCCTCTAGCCCTCAGTAACTTTTCACACACTATTAGGAATCTGCAAATAAAAGGCCTGATGTGATCTCTCCTGATTCAGACCTGCTCTCGTGCAGTCTTCCACTCCTCTTTCATTTTAAAAGTCTACTGTGCTAACCTTTTATGTGATTAACCTGATTTCCTTAAAATCCTTGTGGCTCCCACAGCAACAATGCCGTAAGAAGCTGTAATAACCCGGCTGGTTATATAGCAAGTTATGCCACCTGGAAGTGAGTTTCTCATCTTTTTTCTCGATGAACTCCACATTTTGTCTGTTTTGCACTAGCTTATCTACAACTGGGGACATCCTATGACATGACACACACAGATCCATGGCTCACCCTGAATGCAGACATCTCCCTTTATCAGTTTTACAGGAGTGCAACTGGATGAAAATTGGTGCACTGTAGCTCAAGGTATTAGCAAAAAAGCAAAATCCAATTTGTGTCTGGGAAGATCTATTTTTTCAGTCTCCTTCCAGTATGGATTTAGCTAAAGCTGGAAAAATCTCTACTGTCAAATGAGATGGATTACTTTTAGTTCACGCATTTGTTATTGCATTTAAGGAGCAAAATACACACTCTAACAGGATTAAAATGGTGTTTATTGACTGCAGGAGCAGAGTAATAATCTTAGTTTTTTGTAATGCAAACAAATTAATCTGCAGTGAATTTTTGCTTTTTACATCCAATATTTTCACAAATGGTTTATTTAAAGGAAGCCCCTTGTTCAGACTTTTCAGATTGTATATGCTAAACAGTGCTGTCACACCTATTTTTCTCAGACTAGAAGCAATAACATTTCTCACTGTCTTATTGTCAGACGGGGGCACCTGTCTATGTTGACAACAAAAAGTCTGTCATCCCTTCTGTCTGATGCTGAGTGCCACCTCTTTCAAACTGTTTGCCCATCTGCAGCTTTTATGCACTTCAATACTTCTGAATGTACAAAATCTCGGCTATAACTCTGCATCAACATAACCTGTTACGCTTAATGTCAGCATTTATTTCTCTAAGCCAAAGGCAATCAGAGGTGACATTCTTAAAAAATAAAAAAAAAGGTTCACATTTAAAAAAAATGCCCGCAGCACAATGGAGTTTTTCATAATTTTATTTCAACAGACACTTTAAGGCATAGGCTTGTGTCTTTACATCTCGAATGCTCATCTCTCTAATCCCCGGTGGGGCTTTTGTGGAGCCAGAAGCCATGGAGGTACCCTCTGGAATGGGAGGGGAACAGCTGAAACAGTATTCCATGTGCTCCCTCTTTCCCCCACCTCTGCTTTAGCAGCAGCATGCACCTACCACAGGTAAAGTCCCTGCTTCCTTTTCCCCTCTCCCTCTTCTGTGTGCTGCATGGTATGGTGGGGGAGGGAGTTACATGTCGTGTCTCTATCCAGCCTCTGACTTGTCCCACCCACTGCTGCTGCTGTTATTGGCCAGTGGAGGTGGTATGGGTCTGGGTAAGTAGCTCCCATTTAGTGGTGGGGAGTGGGAGAGGGTGATACAGTTTGCTTCATGGGTGGGAGCTATGGAAGGTTTCTTGTTTCAGTTCTTCCCTTCCCAATTTTAATCTAGTTGCTGGATCTCTTAAGATGCTGGAGGGAGAGGCTGATCGCAGGGCCAGCCAGCATAGCTAGCAGGTGCTTGGGGCGGCCAATTCAAAGGGGCGGCACTCCGTCTGGTATCTGGGTCTTCGGCGGAAATTTGGCGGCAGGTCCCCCATTCCCTCTCTTCCTCTTTGAGCTGCCGCCGAATTGCCGCCGAAGAGGAAGAGAGGGAGGACCCGCTGCCGAACTGCCACAGAAGAAGCGGCGCGGTTGAGCTGCTGCCGAAGTGCCGCCGCTCATCTTTTTTATTTTTTTGCTGCTTGGGGCAGCAGAAAAGCTGGAGCTGGCCCTGGCTGATCGCCAGTTAAAGGGTCTGTATATGGCTAAAGTGGCAAACTGCTGTGTGGGTTTTTCACCTTCCACTTATCATCCAGGAGATAAGTTTCTTCTTCAATTTTGGTGGGTCCCAAGGTTGTTCATGAGTTGAAAGAGTTAAAAATACTAGTTAAAAAAAACTAGTGAGTTGTTTGGGCATTGGCCCTGGGCACGTTAATGGCATGATGAGGTGGTGCATATCTGTCCATTGTAGCCTGTGGTTCTTTTGGGATTTTTGTACCCAGGCCAGAGGGAGTAGAGGGGGCAAAGTTTTAATACTCTGTCACCATCAGGTTTACAGTCTACTGGGGACATTAGTGCAGCTGGAACAACATTGCTAGGTAGTTTTATGTGGTTTACTTCATATCAACTAAGTACTGGTGTTGAATAAAGTTGCAGCATCTTAATTTTACCATACTATGATGTCTGTGCAGGGTGACCAGATGTCCCAATTTATTAGGGACAGTCCCAATATTTGGGACAATATTTAGTGACAATTCTGCAATCTAACACTTCAAGCCATGTGGAGCTGATTGAAATATTGATTACTAAATTCCTCTGACCTATCAAACCATGTGGGTGAGCATATGTGATGTGGGTTAAACGCTTAGTATTTGCACAATGCCCACAAAAAGCCTCTTAAATTAAGGCTTAAGGGGAACGCAGATAGCATATCATCAACCTACAGTTCTGTTAGCTTATGGGAGTGAATTTCACGTGTCATGCACTTACCTGCCACAATTCTATGGGAATGCCAGTGGTTACAGTTAATTCTGATTCTGTTGATTGCAATCAGGAAAAAATTACTTGGTTCAGAGAATTGTAATCCAAGAGAAATCCTGTACTGAGTTAAGTAAGGCTGCTTAAGTAGAATCTCTGGAATTACACTATTGGTTTACAAAGAGGACAGTGTTTTAAAATAATAGTCCTGTCATTGTTCATTTTCTTGCTATTTATTGGGATGAACACATTTGGCATTAAATGTGAATTTCATACTTATCAGTACATTAACTTGATAGATTTCCACTCTAAATCCCATGCTGATTATTGTTACTTTTATTTTACAGCATACAACACAGAGCAACATGGTAAATATAAATACTAGCATGTGCCTAACCAATGACAAATTCATAGATTATTAAATGGACACTACTGATTTAACTGTAGCCTGGAAGAATGCATACATCTCAAGCAGAAATAATTACCTACAGATGCGATAACATGGTGATTATCATGTCTACACCATCACTTAAATTGAATTAATAAACACATTATGGATGATATATTAAAATGTGATAACAGTAAATTGTTGTTATAATGTATGTCTAATACATGCTCACAGACATGCCCTTTGGAAGGAACTACTACTGTTACCGCTATAGTTTTAATGTCCGTTAGTATTAATAATAATGAGAGGGTCTTACATGGCACTTTTCTTATTCAGAACCATTAGGTAATTAATCTGTAATATCTCTGAGGTAGATGAATTTACATGAAAACACATCTTGGGCTTGTATGTGGAGAGAGGACAGAGGGTGGGTGGATGGTGGGGTGAGGGAGGGTGTGTGTGTGAGAGAGAGGGGGGAGGGGCTGGATAGTGAGGGAAGGTGGAAAGGGAAGAGTTTGTACATGTTGTAGGATAGGATGGGTGCATTAAAAACGAGGTAACCACATGACCTTATTTTTGTAACTTATGTTCTCCAATCCCTGTTTGAATTGTTTTATGAAGCAGTGGCCACACCTTTGAGTATGGCACAAACAAAGAAATGAAATCATTTTCTCTTTTAAAGACGAGGAAACTGAAACAAGGTGGTGTAATGACTTGCTCCAGGCCCCAGAAGGATTAATTGCCAAAGCTCTGATTAGAACAGATGTTCCTGCTGCTTACACTCAAACTCCTACTCCTGGCACCAGGCTTCTAATTCCATGTTAGACTGCATTCAAGGGAGAAAAAATGGATAGAGAAATCATATAGGGTTTTTTAACCATCAGTTGTTTTGGGCTTATGGAACAGACAAAAGCAAAGTGAGAAAAATGGTACTTCAACTGTAGCTGACTTTTTATTTTTTCATACAATCAAAATAGGTTTTTTGACAGAAATTTCAATCCTATTCTCCATAGCAAGCAGTGCCTTGAATCTACGATGGAAAACCCTGTCTTGTGATCATGTGATCTGGGTTTCAGGGTAACTGATAATTTTTATATATATATTTTTTTTTAGTAGGAAGGAAATCACTAATGGGGATGAGAGAATTTCAAAAGGTTGAAGATTTCAGGTCAGATAGGCTTCAGGGCTTAGGTGAGCTGCCTGAGCCTTTCCCTGCTGTCTGCCCACTGCCCAAGTCATTCACTCTGGTTCTCAGTGGCAGGGAAAGGCTCTGATGGCAGGGAGGTGCAGGAGCCTTTCTGCAGTGCTGGAGTCTTTCCCTGCAGCAAGGAAAGACTCCAGCTGCAGGAGGCAGCAAGGGATTGCATTGCTAAAACCAAAAAATAAAAAACAAAAAAAAACCAACCCTGAAATAGTCACGTAGATGTGGGAGGTTGATTGTGCAAGTAGAGAGCCATATAGGGTACATACTCACAGGGTTCAGGCATGTCATTAACTTTACTCACTTAAGCATTGCCTCACCATCTACCCTGTTAATTATACCCATGCTACGGGGGCATGTAGTATATGTACTCTGCATGCCATTGTAAGGAATGTACAGTGTAGATGTACCCACAAATGATATGTTGTGTGCAACTGAAAGTGAACCGTTCAGCTGGTACTTACATTACCACTACATCTGTATGTGTCTGTTTTCTTGATCGCTGTATCATCATGTGGTGTTGAGTAATTTCTGTAAAAGCTTTTATCACTATAATTTTGGCAAACTGTTTGGACCCAGTTTAAAATGGTCTCATGACAATGCTGACCCCTTTACAGGATCAGCACCTTCATTACTACAGGCTAGAAAACGTCTCAATACAAAGATGTACCCATTTGCAATTAGGTAGAGAGGTGTAACTACTGTGTAACACATACTCACAGTTACCAGTCTGGACACAGTTACTTGTCTGCTAATTGTTAAACTACTGATTCCCAAACTTGTTTTTAAGGCAGCTTTCCAACTTTTTCACTGCTGCTATTTCCAGGAGCAATCTGGGATGTGTTTGTTTGTTAGGTAGCTTTGTTTCATGCTAAATTATGTTGGTGGATCAGCCCAGCAGAGAATATCCCCAGGATCAAGGGAGTGCCAGTGTAGCTAAACATGTTGTACCTTCACCCTTTCACAGCTGCCATAAGTTCCTTGGCTGCAACTGAGGTTTTGATCCCTACATTTCATAGAAATATTTCTGTATATGTAGACATGGGCGATGAGTAGCTTATTTGAAAATGAAACCTTTGAAATGACTTTATTTTGTGTCTGATTACTTTAATTGGAGTGGAGTGGCCTTAATTCTGATACCTTCAAGTGAAGTAACAGAGGGTCCTGTGGCACCTTTAAGACTAACTGTTAGTCTTAAAGGTGCCACAGGACTCTCTGTTGCTTTTTACAGATTCAGACTAACACGGCTACCCCTCTGATACTTCAAGTGAAGTAAGTACAGTAGGTACTTATATTTCTGCATAGCACCATAAACAACAAATTGTACTGTTTTCATCACTTTATCTACATGTTTGTGTTTGGTTTTTAATCTGCATGTATCTAGACCTGATTTATATCTTGTTTCTGTGGAATTACCTTGATTCTCACCACTGTGAAATCAGAATCAGTCTCATAGAATCTGTAACACAAAGTGGACATAGATAATATGGCATAGATAATATATCAGTTGGTCATTGCTTTTATTATTCCCATAGGCTATCTGTATAAGCAAAGAGAATACTTATTTCCATATGACTTCCTGTCAGGGATACTCTAGAATATTTTAAGGGTCTATAATATTTTAAGTGGAAAATCATAGTTTTTAATACTCTAAATTAATGTACTGTACCACAGTTTCTAGAAAATGGGGTTGCACAAGAATTACATGTCTGTTCTGTGGGCCCATAGTATACAATGTGGTAGTATTGATTAACATCGTTTTCATCTTTAATATCCCTCTCTCTTATAGAATCATAGGACTGGATGGGACCTTGAGAGGTCAACTAGTCCAGTCCCCTGCACTCATGGCAGGACTAAGTATTATCTAGACCATCCGTGCGTGCACATAAACTCTGAATGCATCAAAGCTATGCTAATACTTAATAATATTCCATAATATAATGTAAATACAATTCAATAAAAATACACTACTTTCCCAACCATTTCCCATACTTATGACTGCGGTTACGATTTATGAGCCTACCAGCACTGAGCCATTGATTTAATGAGATAGGTTATTATCATATAACCTGATGTTCAGTGTCCTCTCCTAGTTGCTGGTCCACAGAGGGTATGAGTGTTACAACTACAATGTGGAGTTATTTCTTCAGCTCAAGTGGTAGAGGCTCATACATTTTTTAGTCTTGTATGATGTCCCAATGGGCCAGTGATGCAACATTACTCAACCAATCTTCAATGTTAATAATTTTTAAAGCATATCTGTTTGAGTGACCATGAGTTAGGCTCCACCTGTGCAAATCACTTGGGCATGTGCTTAACTTTAAGCATGTCAGTAGTCCCCCTGACTTCAGTATAACTTCCCATGTGTTAAACAATACGTTTGTCCTGACGTGCTTTTTTGGATCAGTGTCTTAATTTTAATCTGGGCCCTTGTCTGTCACTGTGTCTGTCCAGGATCCCTGAATGTTCAGTTTTCTGATTCTACTGTCAGCCTCTTTTATCTGAGTGTGTATGCAATGCCAGTAATGCAGTCTTAGGCTACGCTTGGAGTTAGGGGTGTGATTCCCAGCTTGCATCATCATACTTGCACGAGCTCTCATTGAGCATGTGCATTAAAAATAATAGTGTAGCTGCAGTAGCATAGGAAACAGACTAGTCACCCCGAGCATATACCTACAAGATTCAGGCGGGTTTGTATTTGGGGAGACTAGCCTGTGCTGCTGCTTGTCCCTGCCCACAGCTACACTACTGCTTTTAGCATGCTAGCTCAATGAGACCTAGCCACAAGTATGTCTTTTCAAGCTGGGAAACACACCTCCAGCTCCAAGGTGTAGACATAGCCTTAGTGTTTGTCCTTCAGAGGGGTAGTATCATCTTACTCAGTGGTATGATGTACCAAGTTATGTGTATGCAATTTACTTCTGTTAGAAAACTGGCTCTTTTCCAAAAGTATGTGATTACACAGATGTTTTGTTGTATTAACATCTAGAAATGTTGTGTACAATTAATTGCGTTACATACTGAAACCACTAATTCACATCCTTTCAATACGTATTTGACTTAAAAAAATAAATACAAGGGTTTTCAGCAGCTATAACACGTTGTACTATGATCCCATTAGATTTCATAAGCAAGGCAGTGCTTGGATCAGGTCAGTACTTGGACTGGAGACTTCTAGAAAGAAAACAGGTTGCTAGGGCATGATGTTGACAATTCAGTAGAGGGGAACTCATTCTCCTAAACCAAGACTCAACAACAGCAGCATAGTGTTTAGGGGACATTGAACAGCTGGAGATGATGTCTTCTGGATGAAATACAAAACTATTTGCACCAGAGAGTTCCCATTGTACTTTTGAAAAATTAAGATTTTTCAATCCTAATATCCCGCCTAGATTCAGGTTTGGGTATTTATTCTATCTTCTTAAGCCTTTTTCATTTCCTGATTTCAACTATTGTATAATATTGCTCTGTGCTATTGAACAGCAGTTCTATTTCATGCTAGAGATGGCTGCATTTCAGTGATGATAAGTGAACCCATGATTCAGTTTGCATATAATTTTGTAGTTGAAGTTTGTAAACCCCTCTGAGATCCTTTGGAAACAAAGGTTCTATATGAATGTAAACTATTGCTGTTCCCCATGGGAAGAATGTTATACTGGTCACACCAATGTATGTCTGATCAGGAGACAGTTTGTCTTTGCTGAAGAAACAGAAACACTGAATGCCAATTACTTTGGAGCATAGGTCTCAAAGACCTTATTCAAGCTTCTCTCTTGTTCAGATTATATAGATTCACTGTTTGATGGTATATAATTCTCTAAAGGATCAGTTGTACATATCTGAGAGATCACACTGTTATTAAATTCACCATGAACAATATGCTTCCATTATATTTTATACATGTCCTTTTGAGCCCAATACATTTGTCAGCCAAAACAAATGTGGCAAAATCATGAAGATCTTAGCTTTTCAAGTGGACAGGCCGCCAACAGCAAAGCTAGATCCACTGGATTTATTTTGTGATTGTAGACATAATGCACCTGTACATTGTATCACCCATCTGCTGACTGCTTCATTCTTTTGTGCTGACAGAGATTTGAACTGTAAAAGAATCCTGGTCTCTGAGTTGCTCTTCAGAAATCCTGGTACATTTCAGCACCTTCCCTGCTTACAATAACAGTATCAGGCAGTGGAGCATAGAGATAGGGTGATATCCTTGCATAGGTCTGCAAATTATGGCAAAGCTGGTTGATCTGTTTCTGGTTGATAATTTCTTTAACAAAAAGGGGGAAAGGAAAATAAAGTAAAAGTCTTAATGAAGCAAAATATTCTATTGTGTGCACCATAAAACACTGAATATATTAACAGAAAAGTGAGACAGACAGACATTGTAAACTAGGAGGAATTTTAACTGGGAGTGTGTCTCCCACATCCCAGGTAAGTACCCTAACCATTGGGCTAAAAGTTATAAGGGAGGTTCCTCCTCTTCCTACGCCCCTCCCCCACCAACTTTTTGCAAAAAATGCCTAGGGCACCTAATTCCAAGAGAGGGTTTGCTGCTGAGAATCGCAAGCAGAAGGGGGTGCCTCCCTGCAGCCTCAGACTTAGCTGCTTACCTCCATGAGGGGGCAGAGCTTAGCATACACCCCTGTCATCAGCATCTCCCGCTGGCTGTTTTAGGTGACTCCTCAGCTAGTGTGCAGGCTTTTGTGAATCATATTCTAGGCACCTGCCTCTCCCAATCTATTGTATAGGGAATTCTAGGTGCCTGACTGAAGATTTGTGAATCACAGTGTGTTAGGTGCTGAGGTGCTCACTGTCACAACACCTAAGTCCTTTGTGAATCTGGGCTTTAATCAATATTACTATGGTGTCAATTGTAGGAATGCTCTTTGTCAACATTTGTTATACAATTCAATAAATATTTATCATAGAATCATAGAATATCAGGGTTGGAAGGGACCACAGGAGGTCATCTAGTCCAACCCCCTGCTCAAAGCAGGACCAATTCCCAACTAAATCATCCCAGCCAGGGCTTTGTCAAGCCTGACCTTAAAAACCTCTAAGGAAGGAGATTCCACCACCTCCCTAGGTAACCCATTCCAGTGCTTCACCACCCTCCTAGTGAAAAAGTTTTTCCTAATATCCAACCTAAACCTCCCCAACTGCAACTTGAGACCATTACGCCCTGTTCTGTCATCAGGTACCACTGAGAACAGTCTAGATCCATCCTCTTCGGAACCCCCTTTCAGGTAGTTGAAAGCAGCTATCAAATCCCCCCTCATTCTTCTCTTCTGCAGACTAAACAATCCCAGTTCCCTCAGCCTCTCCTCATAAGTCATGTCACGCTAGTGAACATTTTAAATTAATTTTGAAAATACAGCTTAGTCTTTTATTTTCATTTGTCATTTTTCTTTCATGGGAAGCAAATGTGACAAGATTTTGTGTCTCTGGGTATTTCTTCTTGTAACCATAATCACTTTCACATAAACTATCGGCGTCTGTTGTCATTCTCAGATGTGCAGAAGTGTACCAACTAGTGAAAAACCTGTGGAGGAGCGTTAATGGTCACTGAGTGATTTACAGCATACTTCTACTTTTCTCCATCTACTGGTTCCTCTTTCTTCCCACCACCTGACTGAGTGTGAGAGGATATTAGAGATCTGACTGGGGTGAAAAGAGGTGTGAAGCTCATGTAACACATTCACAGCTGGGGTGCTGTTCTGTTTTGTGAGTTGCTCTCTAGCAAACATAACAGCCTACTGTACTTCTACTGCTCCCTGAAGAAGGTTGTTGTTCTGTCCCAGGACAGGGAAAGGAAATGGTCCCAGTCTGTGTGTCTCTTGCCTGTTCTCAGAGAACTACTGCCCAGTGGTACCTCACATTTCCTTCTAATTTATCACTCCAGCCTTACTCCCCACATACCTTCATATCCTTCTGCTGGTTCCCCTACACCCAGTGGCATTCTCCCCCACCATCATCCCTCAGGCCAGATGCCATCCAATTGCTTATTACTCCCTTCCTTTTCTTTTTTTTTCTTCTGTGCCACACTTGCACAGCCCTGTCAGCTGTGATGGCTACATCTGGCCTAACTCTCTTTGGCGTCCTTTGGTTTAAGGTCTTTAAGCTCATCCACAGCAGACACTGCAAGTTCCAATCTTGTCCCTCTGGGAGGCTCAGTAGCAGGTTCTCAGGCTCTGCTTATATCTTACATGTGGGGAGACATAGAGAGAGAGGAGAATGTAGAAAGAACTCTAGATGGGAGGGTGTTCGCTCCTGTAGTGCTACTTCACATATGGGCTGCAGAGCAGAACACCATAGACATCTAAGCTATTAGTGGCTTATGTTTAGTAATAGACAACTAGTTCAAGTTCTGAATTTCAGACCCAGGGCTGGCTCTAGGCACCAGCACTCCAAGCATGTGCTTGGGGCGGCACTTTCCAAGGGGCAGCACTCCGGCTCCTTTTTTTTTTTTTTTTTTTTGCTTGGGGCGCAAAAAGCTGGGAGCTGGCCCCGACGGGAGGTGAGCTGCAGCGGTGGGGGGCGCGGGGAGGGCTGCAGGAAGTAACCTGGGGAGGGGCAGGGGAACCGCTCCACCCCCAGCTCACCTCCGCTCCACTGCTGCCTCCTCCCTGGAACGCGCCGCCGGTCCGCTTCTCCCCACTTGCTCCCAGGCTTGCTGCACAAATCAGCTGTTTTGTGGCAAACCTGGGAGGGGGAGGGGGGAGAAGCAGAGTAGCGACGGCGCGCTCAGGGGAGCAGGTGGAGCAGAGGTGAGCTGCAGCGGCGGGGGGTGCCGGGAGGGCCGCAGGAAGTAACCTGGGGGGGGCAGAGGAACTGTTCCCCCCCCAGCTCACCTCCGCTCCACTGCTGCCTGCTCCCCTGTGCATGGCTTGCCTGAGAGGGAGGGGTAGGAGGGGAAATGCAGCGCGCCCAGGGGAGGTGACGGGGCCAGGGATTTGGGCAAGGGGTTGGAATGGGGCGGGGAAGGGGCGGAGTTGGGGCAGGGGGGGGGGGGATGGGAAAATGTTTTTGCTTGGGGCAGCAAAAAACTTGGAGCCGGCCCTGTCCAGACCAAACTAATTCCTTTTTTAAAAATTAGAGAGGCATTTGAATTGTTTCTCCCTTCCTGATCCAGAGCTTCTGCCCCCTTGTCCACTCCCTGCAAGATAGGAGAGCAATAGCCTCCCACAATAGAAAATCCAGGACAGGGTCACCTGGCTACTCCCTGAAGACATCTGGTGTTAAGAACTGATGGTAGATCTCCAAACCATCCTCTAGAATACATTACCATGCAGAGTGGGTCTCACATTCAGTTGCTGAATGAATACTATAGTTTTGACACAACTCACGTAGCTACACCTGGTCTCACTTGGTTAATTTGAATCTGTAAACTACAAAATTCAAAGTGAAAAGAGTTGCCAAACCACACAGAGTGTTCAGGTGAGGTGTTGAAACACACACTCACCAATCCAGCAGGTTCCCTCAGCCCTGGAAAGCTGTGGAGCAGTTGTGCTGAATTGAGTCATGGAATAAGCAGGCATAAATCCCTTTGAACAGCAGGATTGGGGATCATGTCTGGGAGGGCAGGTCGGAGATGAGACTGCAGAAAAGATTTGGACAAGGGGGAGGCAGAAGGGCAAGATGCAGAGTAGAGAAGAAACAAAGGTGACTTTAAAAAGTTATCATCCAAAATTTGGGGGATTAGTTAAACTGAATCTTCATCCTGTTTGAGGCTCACCCATCATTGCAGTCTAAAAATTAATTCTTTGCTATTTTGGTTGATTTAAGAGTTAGCAGGCAGATATTAAATTCATTAGAAAAAACATAAAAATATCCACCTCTGATCCCTTTGGTGAAACCAATCCATTCTCCTCATAGCATAAATGTTAAAACTGTATGTTGTTCTTTAACCAGTTTTAGAACCACAGCTTAAAGCACACACATGGCTATTCATTTCAAATTCAAAAGCAATGCACTAGTGTTTTCTTTAAAAAAAAATACAAAATTGAATAAACTACAGTCAGGGAGATTCTTTTTCCATAATATATCTTAATTAGTTTGGCACCCTACCATTGCTGAGTAAGTCAAAAGACCTGTTATTCTTTTTCAAATTGTAAGCTCTTTGTAGTTACATAAGCGGGAAGTAAAGAGAGAAGATGTATCTGTAGTCAAAAGCTACACTGGCCAAATTGTGCAGTAACACTTTTTGTCAATGGATGAGAGCTTAGCTAGTGCTATCAGTTTATGCTGCTCTGACAGATCAGTATCCTAAACTCAGTCCATTGTAATGAAGCAAAATAGCAGTTTCTGTGGAATTGGGGCATAATGTCTGGTCATTATCAGTTCACCAATGGAAAACCTGATTGTTCACTGAGGTGACTATGGCTGGAAGAACATGAGGAGATGGCACAGAATCTGTGTATTGCTTCAAACTAATTCTGTTATTGGTCATAATTGTATTACAGTAAATGCCTCAACTGGGCGGGGTCCCATTGTGCTTGAATAGTGCCTAACAGTAAATGACAGTCCCTGATGTGAAGAGCTTAGTACTAAGATGAACAGCTGTTCAGTCAAATTAAAAGTTCTACGCAAGTGTATTTTAAAAAAGTTTGTGTACATTCCGCTTTTAGGGACAAAGTGTGGCTGCCCCACCCCACCCACTGAGGAATCCTGTATGCAGCTGCACCGGTATGGTTCCTCTGTGCCTAAGGAAGCAGAATGACTTCATCCCTGCATATCCACCTTGGAAAGAGAGCGTAATCTGAGCAAAGGCTACTGCAGACCTTATGAGGCAGTCACGGCATGGAGCAATTCCATTGCTGCTCTGCAGCCTGAAGGCAATTACTGCTAACAACAAATTTTGAAAGAAACAGAAACGTTTATAGACTCATAGACTCATAGACTTTAAGGTCAGAAGGGACCATTATGATCATCTAGTCTGACCTCCCGCATGAAGCAGGCCACAAAGCCGTCCCAACCTCTTTCCCTTGACTCTGCTGTTGAAGTCCCCAAATCCTGTGGTTTAGAGACTTCAAGTAGCAGAGAATCCTCCAGCTAGCGGAGGAAGGCGAAAGCAGAGAATCCCTGCCCTATGCTGCGGAGGAAGGCGAAAAACCTTTCCATTTGTTCTAATCCTTTCATGGAATATTCTGATATTTTTTTGGTCAAAATTAAAATTTTTGCTTTTATTCTAATTGAAATGGAACATTTTAATTTTTGAGGGGTTTGTACTCACCTTATCCTTTACTTCTCCATCCCTCTTTTTTTTTCCCCCCTGAAAAGGAAGAGGGAGGCAAAGAAGAAAAAAACTGACTCTTTTCTTATTGGAATCATATGGAATCTAAAATTATTTAAAAAATAAAAATAGACAATTTTGGACAACACAAACTTTTTGTGAAAATATTTGCAGCATTCAAAAAAACCCACTTTCTCACTGGAAAATATTTTAAGGGGGAAAAAATTCAACTTGCTCTACTAAAATTATATACATGGACATCTTCTGTAAGAAGAACAAACTAACACGGCTGCTACTCTGAAACCTGTCATCTTTCGTAAGAGTTTTTGCAACTCTCACTGTCTGTATTAGAATCGATAACAGACTGTTTCTAACCACACTGAACTAAATTGGGAAAAGTTGTCCCCCCAAAAGGGTGAATTTACAATTAACCCTTAGGTAAGGTAATGCAACTAAGCAGGTTAAATGAAGCCTCATTAAATGAAGTAGACATATGAAGTGCAGGTACAGTGATTACCCGCTGGCCCATGCCAAGAGCAGGTACTGTAATATGAAGTGGCATGTTGGATTATGCATGCATCAGTAGCTATGATTTATGGCACCTGTTCACATCTGTTGGATGATTGATGGGTTTGTGAGTCAAAAATAAAGCTGCAGTTTTCACACCTGAGATATGTCTCTGTTACTTTATCCATAGGAGTGGTGGGTTTGTAAAAGAACAGAGACATTGTACCCATTACAAATCAAAATATCTAGACTACCTAAGTAGGAAGGGGTTACAGGAAATTGCTTACAAGCCAAATAATACTAAATAAAAAGGTCAGTGTTGGGGAGGTTGTTTTCATTTAGGTCATCCCGTTTTCTCAATCTGTCATTCCTTGTTTCTTTTTGTATATTTGAACACAATTAAGTGCATGTAACAAGTATCAGACAGGATTTATTTTTCTCTGTTGAGTTGATTGTAAATTTCTTGCAGACCAGTTTCATTATAGGCCCTCAGAATTCTGTTCAAATAAAGTGCTGAGGTAATGGACTGACATTATACACTACGAATTCAAGTCTGAGTTATGAGCTATGTTGTAACCCACAATTTTTCTTAAAAATAACTTTTTAATATTTCAGCACCATGTGTCATTTAGCATTAAGGTTATTGTTGATATAATGGTGGTACTCTGTGCTAACAAAGAGATAAGAGGTTGTGTAGTTTTGTGATGTATACCCTTGGGCAGTTCAAATCTATTGATGCTATTCAGAATTACATATTGGAAATTTCCAATTGAGGTCAAAGAAGAGGCAGAAGCTTCTGTATTTCTTTTGTATCCCATTGTTGCTCATATATTATTGTATACCATGGTACCAATGGCAAAGGATATTTTTACATTTAAAAAGAGTCATGGGTTGAAATCCTGGACCAACTGAAGTTAATAGCAAAAATGCCACTGACTTCAATGGGGCCAGGATTTCACCCATGGTGCTGCATATGTATGGAACAACCCTAAATAATGGATTATATTGTCCCATCATATAATTCTAAATTAAATTTTAAATCTGGTAATACAGTTACATCTGATACTCTATGGACATGCATTTTCAGTAAATTGTCCAGTTTCAGTGCAGTCCTCCTCTTCCTCATGCTCTCATTGATGTGTACATACCTGTATTCTTATGAACCTGACTGTGATCAATTAATTATAAGTATTGTCTTATAGTTACAACTCAGGACAGGGAATTAGATGACCTTGGATTCATTACATAAGAATGGCCATATTGGGTCAGACCAAAGGTCCATCTAGCCAAGTATCCCGTCTTCCAACAGTGGCCAATGCCAGGTGCCCCAAAGGGAATGAACAGAACCAGTAATCATCAAGTGATCCATCCTCTGTTGCCCATTTCCAGCTTCTGCTAGAGGCTAGGGACACCATCCCTGTCCATCTTGGCTAATAGCCATTGATGGACCTATCCTCCATTCCTGTCCCTCCCACAGAATTCTTGTGACCTTGAAAAAATCAGGTAGCTTCTCAATGTTGTGATTTTTCTCATCTGTAAAAATACAGATCATTGCAATTCACATGAATGTTGTGAAGCTTCCTTCTTTTCTTCATGAATATATAAGATATTGACGCTACATAAAAGTTACATTTAGCTGAGCTCTTTAATTTTATAGTTTATAATGTGGTGTTTTCTGGATTATTTTTAAAGTGTTATGGTATAAATTTTCACAGATGCACTGTCTTTCTTTGGTAGGGAACTGAGCAGAGACTAGAGATATGGGATGTTTTGTTTAGATTTTGCCCAGAAATCCAAAATTTATTAACATTTTAAAAGCACTTCAGGGTTCTAAAATTGTGTGTGTGTGTAAATAAGTAATATAGCTAGACTAGCATTTAGCAGAAATTAATACATAGCACAGGCTTTCTTTCTGTAATGAACACACGTTTTTATTTTAATTATCTCACCCTTTAAAAAAAAAAGATTTAGCTGATGGGGGGGATGGCTTTAAAATTCATGCTAGTTTTGTGAACTCAAAAACTAGTGGAAAAGGCTTCAAAACCTGAACCCCATGAGGTTTCTCCATCTCTGATTGAGACTTACCATGCCTAAAAGAAATGACAGCCTCCAACAGAACTGAATAAGGAGGGGAAGCAGGGAAGCATTAAATTCACATCAAACACAGCATAAAAACTAAAGCCAATGAAAGTGAGGAGAGGAAATCTATATGGAAGGCAAACAGTTGTCTCTTCAGAGACAGCTGCAGTTATTAATTAGGGTTCTATCATTTGTACTAAATGGTCAATCAATAGCCTTACTGCTTTGACATTTCATTTAGTTTGTAACTTGCTTATTAATTTGATGTGATTCAGCTCAACTTGTGATGTCCTTCTACGTGTCAGTCTGCCTCTGAAGTCTGGGCTGCAGGATGGGTTGTTACTGCAGTGCTTAATGGGATATAGCAGGCAGAAAAAAATCTCTTTAGTTTCTTAATTCACATGGCATTAACAATACTCTCTCTCTCTATATATATATATGGAATATTAATGATGAACAGCAGACACAGCAGCAAAAGCAGCATTTGCCAAAGGTACCAGAGCAGAGTTAATTCCTTAATTAATATCGATGCATCATGGCATTAATATATTTCAGTATTACAGTGTTTAATTAAAGCTATCTAAAGCTCTTCAAAGTAAGCACTAAGCATCACAAATGTGAGCTCAGCAGAACAATCTTATTCAGGAGGAACTTAAATCATTATGTTGGGCTGAAGAAAACTATGCATAACTTGGGGAGCAGTATCACGTTATATACTGTACTATTGTGTCGTCATCATTCAATTGTATGAACCCATTTTAGGAAAACTGCATTAGGAGTATACAGATAAAGCAGCCTCAAGACTGGCCTTTTGGCCCATTTAAATGCAGTGTAACAGAAATTGACTTAGTGATGGTTACATCATTGCAGAGTGGAGAGGTGTTATTTTTTTATTTTGCTTTTTTCTTAGTTTTCATGTTTGTGAGATCAATAAGAACTTATGCACAATCATACAGACAACTGAAGAAAACATTTGGAATATAAAATACCAGTATCAGTGAAGAGTTGCTGTTCCCCCACCAATTAATTTTATGGATTTTTAAGGCCAAAAAGGATTGTTGTGATCTACTTTAACCACCATTGATTTCACCCAGTTATTACCGCAACCAGCCTATATCTTGTGGATGATTTAGAACAGACATTCAACTAGATTTAAATCATCTTAATTTGAGGTTAGATTTCACTTGGATTAAAGTGTTTGGTTAAATAAACCACAGAATAATGTAAGAGAAGTTAGCAATGGAAAAGATCTTTTAGATCATTTTATCAATCTCCCTGTAAGAGTATGTAGGAGTTCCAGGCTAGATTCTTCTCTGGCACTGGCCCACCTCAGTAGGAAACTGATTCCCACTATAATTAGGGATTTGTCAGATTTGTCAGTACCATTCATTGGAACTCTCCACACACTGGGACAGACTGAAATTGCACCTTCCCAGAGGATATCTTTACCCTATCTTCTCTACAATATCTTCTCTTCTTTTGGATCTAACCCTACTCAGAGACATCACAACTCCAGAGGAAGAAACCACCTTGAGGAGACAGGAATACTTCCCTCTTCCATTGAGCATTTGTCAGTTGTTACCAGCAGCTCCAGTGGCTGAACTGGAACCTACCTTCTCATCTGGTGAATCAGATGTTCTACATACACAGGGTGGAACAAAATCCCTTCCTTCCTATGAAGAAGCAGTCGATCTATGAAACTGATGCATCAGGAACCATATAATACTCTCAGCAGCATACCTATTAGGTTTGCAGAACTCTCTGATGGACAGTCTCAGCAGACACTTTTCCACTGACCATTAACGGGAGATACACAATTCCATCCTGAACAAGATCTTCATTCTGTGGCGAAATGCTATCCTGGTACCTGTTTGCCTCCGAGACTAACAAGAAATTTCCCCTATCCTGCTTCAGAACAACTCTGGGCTGAGGGTCCAAGGGTGATGCCCTTCTGCTACCTCAGATTGATCACCTCAGGTATGCCTTTCTTCCCATCCCACTGATATCACAAGTTCTATGAAAGATTCTCAATGACAACTCTTGGGTCATTCTCATCATACCCCCTCGACCAAACAATTTTGCTTTTCAGGCCTTCTGTGAATGTCAACCCAACCTCCCATTGGTGTTCAATCTTTCCCAGATTTATTGATACAAGAGAACAATGAGAACAGACATCCTAACTCAGGCCATCTTCATCTAATGGTCTGGTATTTGGATGGGTATGTGACATAGAATACTTGTGTTTGGAGGCTATTCATTCCTGTCTCAATCAAAGCAGAAAGGACTTCACCAGAAAATGCTATCTGGACAAATGGAGACATTTCTCTGCCTGGATGCAACAGAACCAATTATCTCTGGAATCGATGAGAATATTAGGCTACCTACTCACTTTGAAGACTTTGGACCGTCTATTGCAACAATCAGCACCTTCCATCCTCCAGTTGAAGCTATACTGTTTTTACTCATCCAACAACAATCAGATTCCTGAAAGGTCTCCTTAGAACTTTGCAACTAGATGTTATTGAAACCGACATTGTAATGGAATCTTAATCTTAATCTTGTTTTGTAATGGAATCTTAATCTTAATCTTGTTTATCAATACTTAACAGACTGCCCTTTGAATCCATGTCCTAGTTCTCCATGTCCTACTTCTCCATTGACAGATCCCTTTCTAGTAACCATCAGATAAGTCAGAAGGTTGAGTAAACTGTGAGCATTTATGGCAGTTACCATATACCACATTTCATATAGAGGTTTCCCTTTGCTTCCATGCAAAATTCATCTTTAAGGTGATTCATGTGAAACCGAGAGATTAATCTATTCACTTATCAGTATTCTTTCCAAAACCTCATGCTTCTGGCAAGGAGAGGAGACTACTTTCTCTCAATGTTCAATGGGCTTTGGTGTTTTATCACCAGAAAACAAAATCAATTAAGAAAATGCTTAGGGTATTTGTGGTTTTAGCAAAGTGATCAAAGGGACAAGCATTATCTCTTCCGAAACTATTTCTACATAAATCTTCATCTGCATCCTTCTTTGTTATCAATTGACACATATGTAATCACATGCATTTTCTTAAGAAAGGAAAAAATAAATCAATTTGTTTGTGATGCTGAGCTGGTATTTGGTCTGCCATGCCAAGGCCCTGGGTCTCACTGAACACTTACA
This sequence comes from Trachemys scripta elegans, assembly GCF_013100865.1. Lineage (NCBI taxonomy): Eukaryota > Metazoa > Chordata > Testudines > Emydidae > Trachemys > Trachemys scripta. Next base: position 94,986,762 of record NC_048299.1, read on the forward strand.
AATGCAGAGCTGGAAACCAGTCTTGCTTACCCATGAATTAGCATTATCAAAATAAATATAAGATGTTAAGATGTTTTTTCCTAGCTAATAAATCTTTAGTTAATTATAGAATTGGCTACAAGTGTTGTCTTTTGGTAAGACAGGGTACTGATTGATCTGCGGTAAGTGACTGGTAGCAACTGAATTTTATTTAGTGATTTTTTGTGTCAGTGACCATTTATCACTAAGTCCAGCTTGCCTGGGTGGCAAGATAGACTGCAGGCCCTAAGGGGTCTGTCTGTCTGACTCCATGGTAACTGGTATAGTGATTCAGAAGTACATTTGTTAGTGGGTTGGTGAAATCTGATTATAAAAATACCATCAGTTTGGGGTGTCTGCCCTGTTTGGATGGTCTGCCCTGCAGTACGTACTCATGGCCATGAGCCACTCCCGACAGCATGACAGTATTCATTTAGAATTGCTTTTTATATCTGTGCATCACTGGATGTCTTGTTTAGTCTTAATTTACTACGCCAAATCAAATGGGACCAGCAACATCAGCATTTCTGCTTACATGAGTGATGAATGATGCAGACTTGCTATTCTCTTTAGATGGGATTATTTTCATGCCCTTCAGTCAAAAGAGAGGATGTTTGAATAGAGGAAATTGGAAGAGAAAATGGTCTGGTATATGCTCTCAATATTTTTCAGCATTGGCCTTTGGGGCTTGAAAGGCAGGTGTCCCATTCACACCCACCCAAACCCTAAGATTTTGAGGCTGTAGAAGCGTCATGGCTCATCTCAATGTTCATTTTTTAAAGAGCAAGTTGCTAGCACTTCTCACTGGGAAATTGTCTTGGAAAATATTACCTAACACAGATGGTAGATTTTTTTCCTATGAAAACATTTCTCTAAAGTTCCTATTTCGATGTTTATTTTATTTTATAAGGTATGCTGGGGATGAGGTAGATATAGGAACTAAAAGGAACATTTTCAATCTCCCCCTCCATTTTTTGATCAACTTTATAAACCAAATTAACTGATGTCTAAAATTTCTTGAAATTTGTAACTATATTTCCTGGAGATAATGTCTGGTCCCTCACCACCACAACAGATGCATATCTCACAGCTGCCCAGGACCGCGAAGCCCATCGTCAGGGATCTTTCTTTAAAGAACCCAAAATAATTTGTAGCCAAGTAGGGCATGGCCCAGACTGCTGTTGATCAAACTAGGGCTTAGTTTAGAGGAGAGACTTGGAAATTGTTAGGTGCACAGGAGGAGGGAGACCATTCCAGGCCACTACATATACCCACCCACATGTAAAAATCCATGTAATAATGAAAAGTCATGAATACATTAAAAAAATAGAAATTGCAGAATCAATGACTCTCGTTACAGCTGAGCAAAAATGCAGCATTTGGTGCTCAGTTCCTCTCAGGTCCTAAACTCTCCTGCTGCCATTGAAGTTGACGTCTGAATCCCCATTGACTTCAGTGGGAAGAATATCTGGCCTTTAGTTGTTCGTCAACTTTCTAATTGTCATTACTTTGCTGGGAATAAAGATTTTCAAATTTCTCTCTTCAGTGTTTAATTTATTGTTTAATTATTTACCTACTAATGTGTCACTAATGGGACTATAATAACTATATACAATTGAATAAATAATTGGAGATGCCTGAACAGAAATCTGTTTTCCTTTTGTTTTATTGCTTTGCCACTTTGTCATTTAAGAGGTTCTTTTCTTGTGGCAATATGCATGATACTGAAAAGAGTTGCATTCATTCCATTTTTCACAAATACAGTTCACTTTGTTTTGCCTCTTGATAAGAGGGGAGACTGCATTCTTCCTCTTCGCCTTCCACTATTAATCCTATTCATCAAAAGAATGAGCCTTTGTATGTGTATCTTTGTCAAGTGCAGGGAAAGTTTGTTTATTTATGAATTAATTTATTTACTTCTGCATGTCTTGCATTACTTACAAATAGAGATGTGGCTTGATTCCTAGCCTTTGAATTGTTACCGTTTTGAGCATGTCTTTGGTAATTTCAGGCCGTTTGCCTTCCAGAGAAGTCAAAGCGTTTGACTTCCCGTTCCCTCTCCTCCTCCTCCCTCCCCCCACCCCCACTGGTTTTCAGCATCTGCTTCATTTGGATCCTTTAGCCCAAAATGCATCAAAACTGCTGATGCAAGGAAGAAATGTAACACCATTATTGGCTTTTCCTGACAATTTAACATAAAAGGGAAAAGCTGAGCTGGATCTTTCACTACAGCTTGCAACTGCTGATCAGAGAAAATGCAGCTTTAGCAAGTTATAATTTATGTCCGGCTATGGATGTAGGCTTTGGGGAAAAAAAGGGGAGGGGAGGGGAGGTAATGGGAGAGGTGAGCTGCTTGTCTGCTTCCTTTTGTCTATTTTAACTTCATGTTCTGATTTTCATGCAAGGTTCAGTTAATACCAGTTTGTCTAAACACCAAAATTCAGTTTAATAGCAGTTCAGCTCAACTCTTATTCTCCTCTCCACCCCTTAAATTTACCGAGTGCTGGACACCAAACTTACTGCTGTTCTAATAGAGACCCTGGAGACTGAGTTAAACGTTCTGAAACATTTTTTTTCTCTTTAAAAGTTTAAGTGAATTTACTACTGGGGAGAGGTGGTGCATTGACAGCTTTATAGCAACAGTGTAAGTTTCCTTGGATCACCATCCTACTGTATTTTAATACACTAGGGCCAAGAGGGTAGCTCAGACTCTATTCTTAGTTAGAACTTTGCATGTCTTCTAAGACTTCCTGCATCGGGTGATAATTAGTGCTAACTCTGATGGGTTTTATGGTGGTCCACCAGAAGCTGAATTGAATCCAACAGGTTATTTCAAATAATCACAAATTCCTCCAAATTTCAGTCAGTAATGGCCACGTCCTCTTTCAGCTAATGAAATTGAGTATCTTGCCAGTTTTGTGTATATAACACTCATTGAACTCAGTGGTAGTTGCAAGTGTGCAACTAACTGGATAATCAGATCTGAAAGCTTTTCTCTGTTTGAGAGAGAGGCCCAGATAGGGAGTGTCTGGTGCATCTCAGCAGAGGGCAGCAAAAGAGACTTTCATCCACTTTTGCACTCTCTCCATCCTGGAGCCATTCTACATCAGGCTGAGATAGCTGTGCATATTAGAGCGGCCTCCAGTCTCTTCTCATTTGTGCCAGCTGTCAATGTCTTCAAGAGACTACTGTCAGGGATCACAGTTGCATAAGTATTCCTCGTCTACAGACCCTTTTCCCTAGCTACTTCCCTTGGACAGGGAGGGTAGGTGACAGCACAGAAGTTGCTACTAGAATTGAGCGAAAATGTTTGGACCAATAACTTATTCAGTGGGAAAATGTTACACATCTTTGCTATCCAGATGGTGAGTAAATTGCTAGATCCATTGTGCATACAACAGTTTCAGTGAGAGTACATTGTTAGACACCAATATGATAGGCCCCGTAGAAATATCAAAGGTAGCATCCCTCTTCAAAAGTGAAACAATACTTCTAGCATGTAAATTGTAATATTTCCTAACGACTCTGTGGCTGTGAAACGTTCCAGTGTTCCCTATGAGTAGAGCACTAAAATGACCATCTTGTTCTGAAAAATATGCATGGTGGTTTCTTTTTGGAGACAAGCAGGGAGTTAGATCTTAGCAAGAATTCTCTCATGAGATCCACTGTACGGAAGAAGTGCTGAGAATGATGGTTCTTTATGAAAAGGTGTCACAGCACCAGAAGAATTATCATCTTTGTAAATACCCCTTCTAGAGGACAATTAGGGTGACCAGATAAAAAGTGTGAAATATCAGGATGGGGCTGGGGGGGGTGGGGGTGGTAATAGACTCAATAGGCGCCTATATAAGAAAAAGGACCAAATAGCGGGACTGTCCCTATAAAATCAAAATATCTGGTCACCCTAAGGACAATGGGCATAATCATCTACTTCTATTTGAGCAGATGATTTCATAGGTAGAAAAATGTTCACTAAATCTACCAATATATCAAGTATCTGTTTAGAAACCAATTTAGGATAAGGATAGACAAGATACTTAGGATGAGTGTCTTTTGTTTTGACCTCTGTCAGAATAGGGGTCAGCATTTAGAAAGGTAGAGGAAATTAAAAATAGCAAGTGTTCTTGTCTCACTTTCATATGTCAATAGCTTATGACAGATGTGTTGATATCAAAATGGGATGTTCATAGGAATCGCCTGGCTGGTGCCATTGTAGTCAGAAAAGCAATAACTTTCTATCTAATGACCTTTACAATTTAAAGGATGAAAAGATACATTATGCACAAACATTTTGTTACCTCCAGGATCAAAGCGCCAGTAAATGAACTGTGGGTGGTATTTCTTGAATACAAATGAACATACTAATTGAGCTGATTTGATCTTCTTTAAACTATAGTGTAAGTCAATAATATAGTGCTTTTGGAAAAAAAAGTCCTTTCATTAGTGGCAGCATACTACAGAAGAGACTATCCCACAACAGCATCTCTTTTGTCACTGATGATACACCACTAGTCAGTGAACTGCTGGATTAAAATCTAAACAGCCAGTTTGTGTCCTCAGTCTTTCCACCAAACTCTAGTGTGTGCATTTTAAAAACAGGAACAAAACCCTACCAATGCACCCTCTATTTTCTTTAGGGGAGTGGATGAGAGTAAATCTATGTTGCAATCAGCAGGTGTGATTGCAGCAAATGTAGACATACCCGAGTTAGCTTTGATCTACCTCAGGTATGTCAACACGTGCAATCGCACCTCCTGATTGCAGTATAGATAGGCCCTGAGCGAGAGAACGAACTACACATGACAGATATTAGTCATGTCATTTAATGCTCTACTGAAAGGTACTTGTATACTTTGGTGATGAGAACAGTATAAGAACCTATATAGAACAGACTAGAACTGCTGTCCCTTAAGTTGGGGCAGAAGAAGGGATAACAACATTTTTTCTAAGGCTTTCCCCGTTTCTTAGTGGAATTTAAAATCTCTCTCTCTCTCTCTCTCTCTTTTTTTTTTTACCTTTTAAAGTTTTTTACCTTATACTGTATCTAAAAATTCTCATGTTTTGTGTTATGTAATAGATGATCAAAGTGTTTTACTGTAGATGACAGACAGTTTACGGAGAAAAGAAATAGAAGTGATTTGTGAATTAGTAGCACATTTTTATCAAGTTGCCTGTTTATTTTCTTGCATTCAGTGGCTTTTATTAATTTGTTTTAGATTCATACCACTATGTCAACGTCAACCAGTGTTCTTGTCAAGTCTCATAAGCTAAAAAAGGTTGGGCCAGGTCAGTTCTTTAATGGCAGATTTGCAAGGGAAGAACACCTTTGCTGAAGGAATTTGTGTTGATGCTTGTCTTTCTAAGCTGCTATAGGAGCAATGCCCTATTCATGGAATTGTGCTTTGGGAGGTGTAAACAGAGGATCTTGACAGTTGTCTCTACAGCATCTTTTATTTTATTTGTATACTGCCTGCCTAAAATTCCCCCCAGTTCAAAGAGTTGTAAGTAGAGCTGTGTGAGTGCTGAATGTTTTGGTTCACTGGCAGTTTTGATTTTTTTTTTTTTTTTATCAGTTGAGCCAAAACCAAAGTTGTTTGAAATTTTTGGTGAATCAAAAAGTCTAAAAAATGTTTTGGATCCAAAACAAAATGTTTCATTTAGATTTCAAGCAGTTTGTGGTTTTGCAATTTTTTAAAATAAAATTGAAGGAATTTTGAAATAAAAATTTATTTTGACCTGAACAATCTCACTGGAAAAACTAATAAAAATTCGCAAAATACGTTGGTGTCACTGAATCGATATTTTTCATCAAAAAGAGGTTTGGCCCAAAAAAGTCAGAGCTTTAGCTATCACAATAATTATGAGATAATTCTCACAGAGTCTAGGGATATGTCTACACTGCATCTGGGAGTGTGCCTCCCAGCCCAGGTCCACAGACTTGCTGGAAGGGCTCACATTAGTGCTCTAAAAATAGCGGTGTAGATGTTGCGGTTCGGACTTTCAAGCCTGGGTGGCAGGGGCTCGAGAGTCCAAGCTCCAGCCCAAATCACAACATCCAAAACAACATCTACACAGCTATTTTTAGCTCACTAGTGCAAGTCTATGGATCCAGGCTGGGAGGCTCGCTACCAGATGCAGTATGTAGGGTTGTCAACTGTCTAATCGCACAAACACCCTTGCCCTGCCCCCTTCTCCAAGGCCCCACCCCCTGCTCACTCCAGCCCCCCTCCTATCCCCAACCCCTGTTGCTCCCTCTCCTCCACCCTCACTTTCACTGGGCTGGGGCAGTAGGTTGGGGTACGGGAAGGGGTGTGGTCTCTTGGCTGAGGGGTGGTGCAGGGGATTTGGGTGCAAGATGGGGTGCGGGTTGCAGGTTTGGGGAGGGAGTTTGGGTGTAGGAGGGGGCTCAGGGCTGGGGTGGGGGCTTGTGGTGTGGGAGGCAGTTCAGGATGCAGGCTCTGGCCAGGAGGCGCTTATCTAGGGTGGCTCCCGGAAGTGATAACATGTCCGGCAGCAGCTTCTAGGCTCAGGGGCGGCCAGGTGGCTTTGCGTGCTGCCCCTGCCCCTGCCAGCAGGCTCTGCCTCTGCAGCTCCCATTGGGCACGGTTTCCTGTTCCGAGCCAATGGGAGCTGCAGAGTCGGCGCTCGAGGCAGGAGCAGCGTGCGGAGACCCCCTGGCCACACCTCTGCCTAGGAGCCACTGCCAGACATGCCAGCTGCTTCTGGGAGCGGCGTGGAATCGTGGTAGGTTGGGAGCCTGCCTTAGTCCCACTGCGCCGCCGGACTCTTAGCGGCCTAAAATCTCCTGGATTGGCTTTATTAGCCGCTGGGAGATGAAGCCCGATTCCGGGAGACTCCCAGACAAACTGGGACAGTTGGCAACCCTACCTGTATGCCTTAGATCTTCTTGATGTAGGCCATGATATAGACTGGAAACTGTTGTTTTAAGTTGGTGGATAATGTGGCAATAGACAAAGTCCAGGCTGATGGTATTAGGTAGGGTTACCATATTTCAACAATCAAAAAAGAGGACACGGGGTGTCGCCCTAGCCCCGCCCCAACCCCGCCCCCTCCCACTTCCCGCCCCCCTCAGAATCCCCCTACTCCCTACCTGTTCCCTGACTGCCCTCTCCTGAGATCCCCCCCCACCCTAACTACCCCCAGGACTCCACCCCATCTAAGTCTCCCTGTCCCCTGTCCCCTGACTGCCTCAACTGCTCTCTACACCCCCTTCTCCCAACAGCCTCCCCAGAACCCCCGACCAATCTAACCCCCCCATTCCCTGTTCCTTGCCTGCCCCAACCACTCTCTACACCCCCTTCGCCTATAGCTCAGTGGTTTGAGCATTGGCCTGCTAAACCCAAGGTTGTGAGTTCAATCCTTGAGGGGGCCATTTGGGGATTTGTCCTGCTTTGAGCAGGGGGTTGGACTAGATGACCTCCTGAGGTCCCTTCCAACCCTGATAGTCTATGATTCTATGATTCTATGACAGCCCCCCCCTCCGAACCCCCGACCAATCTAACCCCCCGTTCCCTGTCTCTTGCCTGCCCCCCTACCAGGCCGAGGGAGAGCTGCGAGCTCCATGTGCAGCCAAACACTGGCGCTGCTCTGCGGAGGAGGAGGGAACGGGGGAGGGATTCTGGCTGCTAGAGGCCCCAGTGGCTGCGAGCGGCTTTCAATCAGGCCCAGCCATCCAGTCAGCCGCGCCACATTCTGCATGAGGGGAAGGGGGAAATCCCGGACATTTCTACTTTATTAGAAATCCCCCCCGGATGGCCATTTAAAGCTGAAAAAGCCGGACATGTCCGGGGAAACCTGGACGGATGGTAACCCGATATTAGGTATATTGCCTGCTTGAAATACTATTGATCACAGAGTGTTGTTGACTCACCAGTGGACCCTAGCTGTAGCATACAGGGCTCTATTAAGTGGCTCCATTCATTTATGTCTGTAAGGTTCCAGAGAGTAGTTTTGTTCTACCTTTGGGCTCTTCATGTGATGACATTGTTGGATAATACACATGATTGGAATGTTGGTGTGGATGGGTACAGCTTGCTCAGGAAGGATAGACAGGGAAAAAAGGGAGGAGGTGTTGCCTTATATATTAAAAATGTACACACTTGGACTGAGGTGGAGATGGACATAGGAGATGGAAGTGTTGAGAGTCTCTGGGTTAGGCTAAAAGGGGTAAAAAAACAAGGGTGATGTTATGCTAGAAGTCTACTACAGGCCACCTAACCAGGTGGAAGAGGTGGATGAGGCTTTTTTTAAACAACTAACAAAATCATCCAAAGCCCAAGATTTGGTGGTGATGGGGGACTTCAACTATCCAGATATATGTTGGGAAAATAACACAGTGGGGCACAGACTATCCAAAAAATTCTTGGACTGCATTGCAGACAACTTTTTATTTCAGAAGGTTGAAAAAGCTACTGGGGGGAAGCTGTTCTAGACTTGATTTTAACGAATAGGGAGGAACTTGTTGAGAATTTGAAAGTAGACGGCAGCTTGGGTGAAAGTGATCATGAAATCATAGAGTTTGCAATTCTAAGGAAGGGTAGAAGGGAGTACAGCAAAATAGAGACAATGGATTTCAGGAATGCGGATTTTGGTAAGCTCAGAGAGCTGACAGGTAAGGTCCCATGGGAATCAAGACTGAGGGGAAAAACAACTGAGGAGAGTTGGCAGTTTTTCAAAGGGACACTATTAAGGGCCCAAAAGCACGCTATTCTGCTGGGTAGGAAAGATAGAAAATGTGGCAAAAGACCACCCTGGCTTAACCACGAGATCTTGCATGATCTAAAAAATAAAAAGGAGTCATATAAAAAATGGAAACTAGGACAGATTACAAAGGATGAATATAGGTAAACAACACAGGAATGCAGGGGCAAGATTAGAAAGGCAAAGGCACAAAATGAGCTCAAACTAGCTACAAGAATAAAGGGAAACAAGAAGACTTTTTATCAATAAGGGAAGATAATGGAGCAAGTAATTAAGGAAATCATCTGCAAACACTTGGAAGGTGGTAAGATGATAGGGAATAGCCAGCATGGATTTGTAAAGAACAAATCATGTCAAACCAATCTGATAGCTTTATTTGATAGGATATTGAGTCTTGTGGATAAGGGAGAAGCGGTGGATGTGGTATACCTAGACATTAATAAGACATTTGATATGGTCTCGCATGATATTCTTATCAATAAACTAGGCAAATACAACTTAGATGGGGCTACTATAAGGTAGGTGCATAACTGGCTGGATAACTGTACTCAAAGAGTAGTTATTAATGGTTCCCAATCCTGCTGGAAAGGTATAACATGTGGGGTTCTGCAGGGGTCTGTTTTGGGACCGGCTTTGTTCAATATCTTCATCAACGACTTAGATATTGGCATAGAAAATACGCTTATTAAGTTTGCAGATGATACCAAACTGGGAGGGATTGCAACTGCTTTGGAGGATAGGGTCATAATTCAAAATGATCTGGACAAATTGGAGAAATGGGCTGAGGTAAACAGGATGAAGTTTAACAAAGACAAATGCAAAGTGCTCCACTTAGGAAGGAACAATCAGTTTCACACATACAGAATGGGAAGAGACTGTCTACGAAGAAGTATGGCAGAAAGGGATCTAGGGGTTATAGTGGACCACAAGCTAAATATGAGTCAACAGTGTCATGCTGTTGCAAAAAAAGCAAACACGATTCTGGGATGCATTAACAGGTGTGTTGTGGGCAAGACATGAGAAGTCATTCTTCCACTCTACTCTGCGCTGGTTAGGCCTCAACTGGAATACTGTGTCCAGTTCTGGGCACCGCATTTCAAGTAAGATGTGGAGAAATTGGAGAGGGTCCAGAGAAGAGCAACGAGAATGATTAAAGGTCTTGAGAACATGGACCTATGAAGGAAGGCTGAAAGAATTTGGTTTGTTTAGTTTGGAAAAGAGAAGACTGAGAGGGGACATGATAGCAGTTTTCAGGTATCTAAAAGGCTGTCATAAGGAAGAGAGAGAAAACGTGTTCACTTTAGCCTCTAAGGATAGAACAAGAAGCAATGGGCTTAAACTGCAGCAAGGGAGGTTTAGGTTGGACATTAGGAAAAAGTTCCTAACTGTCAGGGTGGTTAAAAACTGGAATAAATTGCCTAGGGAGGTTATGGAATCTCAATCTCTGGAGATATTTAAGAGTAGGTTAGATAAATGTCTATCAGAGGTGGTCTAGACAGTATTTGGTCCTGCCATGAGGGCAGGGGACTGGATTCAATGACCTCTTGAGGTCCCTTCCAGTCCTAGAATCTATGAATCTATTAATCTTGTCTACCCTCCTGTTGAATGAGTTTATGGGACTGGTAGGAGGGTTAATGGGGAAGCTTGGGCTGTGCTGACTACAGTATGTTACAATATTGCCAACCCCATGTTCTCAAAAATCATGAGTCAGACCCCAAAGTATCATGGATTGATTTGAAAAAGAGGAATTTTGTTTGCTTAAATTATGTTGTAGGCTATTTTCATGTGCTTTGTTTTTTTAAACTTTAAGGATGCTCTCAGGTCACATTGTCTAGCTTTTCTCTGCAACCATAAGGATTAGAAACTTAATTTTTTTGCTTGTTAAAGAGGAAGTCCTGCAACCTGCTTATAATTTACATCTGGCCAGCAGTTTTTGTTTTGTTTTTTTTTTAAATGTGGACCTTGCTCTGATGATTCAAGGCTACGTTATTGTAATGTGTACAGCTGGTCAAAGAATGCTTTGGTGTTCCTCTCGAAATTTTGTGAAAATGAAAAAAATATCATTTTAACTGAAATTTTCCAGAGAAAAGTTCGATTTTTTTCATCAAAAATATCAAAAACTGAAAATTTCAATTCAGAAATAATGTGGGGGTATCTTATGGAAGTTGCAGTTTGTTGGGTGAAATGCCACCAACTCAGTCCTGGACGCTCAGATTTATTAATTTCAGACCTTTGATATACTACCAACCATCTGGCGAGGATGGTGATGGTGACTGTGAAATGCTCAGGGAGATTAGAGAGACTATAAAAATACAAACCTCAATAAAAATGGGATATTTCAACTATCCCCATATTGACTGGGTACCTGTCACCTCAGGAAGGGATGCAGAGAGAAAATTTCTTGACACATTAAATGACTGTTTCTTGCAACAGCTAGTTCTGAAACACACAAGAGAAGAGGCAATTCTTGATTTAATCCTAAATGGCGCACAGGATCTGTTCCAAGATGTAAATATAGCTGAACCACTTGGTGGTAATAGTGACCGTAATATAATTTAACATCTCACTGTGTGTGCGGGGGAGGGGGGGAGGGGAGAGGGGACAGGAGAGACACAAAAGAAGCCCACCACATTAACATTTAATTTCAGAAAGGGGAACTACACAAACAAGAGGAAGCTAGTTAAACATAAATTTAAAGGTACAGTCCCAAAAATGAAATGCCTGCGAGCTGCATGGAACCTTTTTAAAAACACCAAACCCAATGTATACCCCAAATAAAAAATGTACTAAGAGGACCAAAAAAATGCCACCTTTTTTAAACAATAAAGTAAAAGATGTAGTTAGAGGCAAAAAATCCTTTAAAAATTGGAAGTTAAATTCTATTGAGGAAAACTCTGGCAAATCAAGCGTAGAAGTATAATTAGGCAGGCCAAAAAAGAATGTGAAGAGCAATTAGGAAAAGACACAGAAAGTAACAGCAAAAATGATTTTAAGTACATCAGAATCAGGAAGCCTGCCAGTCAATCAGTGGGGCCACTCAAGGAAAATAAGCCCATTGTGGAGAAATTAAATAAATTCTTTGTATCAGTATTCACTGTAGAGGATATAAGGGAGATTCCCTCACCTGAGCCATTCCTTTTAGGTGACAAATCTGAGGAACTGTCCCAGATTGAGGTGTCATTAGAGGAGGTTTTGGAAAAAATTGACAAATGAAAGAGTAATAAGTCAACAGGATCAGATGGTAATCACCCAAGAGTTCTGAAGGAACTCAGATATGAAATTGCAGAACTACTAACTGTGGCATGTAACCTATTGTTTAAATCAGCTTCTGTACCAGAGGACTGGAGGATCGCTAATGTGACACCAATTTTTAAAAAAGGGTTCAGAAGCGATCCTGGCAATTACAGGCTGGTAGGCCTAACTTCAGTACCAGGCAAATTGGTTGAAACTATATTAAAGAACAGAATTATCAAAGACTTAAGGTGTGTCTACACTATGATATTAGGTCGATTTTATAGAAGTTGATTTTTTGAAATCGATTTTATACAGTCGATTGCGTATGTCCACACTAAATGCATTAAGTCGATGGAGTGCGTCCTCACTACCGTGGCTAGCATCGACTTACAGAGCGGTGCACTGTAGGTAGCTATCCCACAGTTCCCGCAGTCTCCGCTGCCCATTGGAATTCTGGGTTAAGCTCCCAATATCTGATGAGGCAAAAACATTGTCACGGGTGGTTTTGGGTACATATTGTCAGTCACCCCTCCCTCCGTGAAAGCAACGGCAGGCAATCATTTGCACCAGACACCAGGGTGATTAAAAGAGCACAGCAAGGCATGCTGCGCATCAGAGAGGCTTTGAAATCCAGTTTCATGACTGGCCAGGCTTCGGTGTGACAGTTGTGTGTGTTTCTCCTTGATGCAAAACCGCCCCCTTTGTTGATTTTAATTCCCTGTAAGCTAACCGCCCTCCCTCCTTCAAAATAAAGTAACTATTGTTTTGAAACCATGCATTCTTTCTTTATTAATTAAAAAAAAATGACAAGGGGTTGGGGAGGAGGAAAGGACAAAGCCACGTTGCTTACTGTAACCACTCTAAAAATCAAACTGTTTGAATGACAGCCTTCTGTTGCTTGGGCCATCCTCTGGAGTGGAGTGGCTGGGTGCCCGGAGCATCCCTTCCCCCCGCCCCCTGCGTTCTTGGGCACCTGGGTGAGGAGGCTATGGAACATGGGGAAGAGGGTAGGCGGTTATACAGTGGATGCAGCGGGGGTCTCTGCTCTTGTTGGCTTTCCTGCAGCTCCACCAGATGCTTCATCATATCCGTTTGCTCCCCCAACAGACGCTTCATCGCATCCTGCCTCTGCTCTTCACGCTCACTTAATTCTTTCCTGCCTCTGCCACCGAATGCCTCCATGCATTAAGCTGTGCCCTATCAGTGCAGGAGGACTACATGAGCTTGGAAAACATGTAATCGCGAGTGCGTTTTTTTGACCTTCTAATCTGCGATAACCTCAGGGATGGAGATGATGGGGGAGCGTAGAAACATTCTACGCTCTACGATTCTGGGGGGACACCATGGTCACCTGTGCTGTTGAGTATGCCACTCTGACCAAACAGGAAATGTTTCCGGGGCTTTTCCTGTGTACCTGGCTAGTGCATCAGAGTTCAAAGTGCTATCCAGAGCGGTCACAATGGAGCACTCTGGGATAGTTCCCAGAGGCCAATACTGTTGATTTGCATCCACACTACCCCAAATTCAACCCAGCAAAGTCGATTTTAGCACTACTCCCCTCGCCGGGGAGGAGTACAGAAGTCGATTTTAAGAGCCCTTTAGGTCGACGGAACAAGGTTGGTTGTATGGATGCATTCATTTTTAAATCAACCTAATTCGGTAGTGTAGACCAGGCCTTAGATAAAAACAACTTGAGTCAATGTGGCTTTTGTAAAGGGAAATCATGTCTCACCAATCTATTAGCATTTTTTGAGGGGGTCACCAAACATGCGGACGAGGGTGATCCAGTGATTATAGTGTATTTAGATTTTCAGAAAGGCTTTGATGAGGTCCTTCACCAAAGGCTCTCAAGCAAAGTAAGCAGTTATAGGAGAAGAGAGAAGGTCCTCTCATGGATCAGTAACTGATTAAAAGATGGGAAACAAAGGGTAGGAATAAATGGTCAGTTTTCAAAATGGAGAGAGGTAAGTAGTGGTGTGTTCCAGGGGTCTCTACTGGGACCAATGGTGTTAAACACATTCATAATGATCCATAAAAATGGGTAAACAGGTGGCAAAATTTGCAGATGACACAAAATTACTCAAGATAGTTAAGTCTGAAGTGCTCTGCGAAGAGTTACAAAGGAATTTCACAAAACTGAGTGACTCAGTAACAAAATGCAGATGAAATTCAATGTTCATAAATGCAAAGTAATGCAAATTGGAAAACAAAATGATGGGGTCTAAGTTAGTTGTAACCATTTAAGAAAGAGATTGTGGAATCATTGTGACTAGTTCTCTGAAAACATCCAGTCAGTGTGCCGTGGTAGTCCAAAAAAAAAAAAAAAAAAAAAGCTAACAGAATGTTAGGTAGCATTAGTAAAGGGATAGGTAATAAGACCGAAAATATCATAATGCCTGTATATAAATTCACAGTACACCCACATCTTGAATACCGCATGCAGATCTGGTCACCCCATCTCAAAAAATGTATATCGGAATGGGAAAAGGTACAGAGAAGGGCAACAAAAATGATTAGGGATATAGAATAGCTTCCATATGAGGAGAGATTAAAAAGACATGGACTTTTCAGCTTGGAAAAGAGATGACTACAGAGGGATATGATAAAGTTCTATACATTTGTGAATAAGGAAATGTTATTTATTCCTTTACATAACACAAGAACTGGGGGTCACCCAATGAAATTAGTAGGCAGCAAGTTTAAAACAAACAAAAGGAAGTATTTCTTCACACAATGCAGTCAGCCTCTGGAACTTTTTGCCAGAAGATGTTATGAAGGCCATAGCTATAACAGGGTTCAAGAAAATACTAGATAAGTTCCTGGAGGACAGGTTCATCAATGGCTATTTACCTGGATGGGCAGGGATTTGACACCATGCTCTGAGTGTCCCTCACCTTGTTTGCCAGAAGCTGGGTGTGGACAACAGGGGATGGGTCAGTTGATGGTTGCATGTTCATTCCCTCTGAAGCACTTGGCATTGGCCACTGTTGGAAGACAGGATACTGGGCTAGATGGACCATTGGTCTGACTGAGTATGACCATTCTTGTGTTCTTAAACAAAAGCATACCTTGTGATTCCAATTACTGTTAAAGTAAGAAACGACAGATATGTAGAAAAAGATAGTGATACCTTCTATTGGGGCATAAGTGGGTCATGATGGATTACTCCTATTGTACTCCAACTACCCCTTACATTCTACCCCATACCTAACTACAACTCCAATGAGGCACAACTGCAGCATTTCTAAAGTCCAGTTTTCCATTGAAAAACAGTTTTGACAGAACCTTTTCTATCAGACTGAATAAAGCAATTTTCATGGGGCTACCCTTAAATACATTCAGAACCTGAGACTCATACAGAATATGGTAGCCCACTAGTTAAAAATTGATATCCTGTTGCAAGTGCATGACGCCAGTGCTTTGAACTTTATTAACTAACCTGCAGTGGTAGTGTGCTCTGGTAAACAATGTCAGCATCTCACTCCAGAAGTGGCTGCACTTCAGCGATGGGTAACATGCTGGCTACGTATAAAAAAAAAAATGTGCATGATCATTTAGTAAAGTTTGTGTGCTTGGGCAAACAACACTATATAAATGCAGGCTTGTGATCAATAGACAACACACTTTAAACAGTAATGGTGTGCCAAATCAGAATATAGTTTTAATTGAATAAACTCTGCTAAAGAATTTTAATAGACTTGAATTCAACATTTAAAATGTGGTTCTATAAGTCTCTGGTAGCTTTTTTATAAATAGCGATGTGTTTCTCAAGGACTTCCAAGTTTGGAAAACATCTGGAATTAGGTCATGCAATGATTATAGTTGTTTTCTCTTTATTTGTCTCCATTAAAGTAAGGTTGTACTCTGAAAAGCGACTGTGGAAATGGTTGATTTATGTTGATTGTCTCTGTGACTTCCATATCAAATTTAGCACCGTTTACTAGTGAAAGATAGTTTTGACTTCCTGTGTTCTGAAAATCAAGCCGGATGCTTGCTAACGCACACACACTAATACCAACAAAAAGGCTTCTGCAATCAGAAGAGCCTGATTCAGCAAGATACTTAACTGCATATCTAGTTTTAAGCATTTTGTCAGTTCCATTGACTTAAGTGGGTCTGTTCACATGCCTAAACATAGGCACGTGCCTAAGTACCTGGTTGAATTAGGTAGGGTTACCATACGTCCTCTTTTTCCCGGACACGTCCGGCTTTTCGGCACTCAAACCCCCGTCCGGGGGGAATTGCCAAAAAGCCGAACATGTCCGGGAAAATGGTGGCTCTGCTCCTCCCCTGACTCTTCGGCTCTGTTTAAGAGCCGAGCTGCCCGAGCGCTACCGGCTTCGGGCAGCCCCCATGCCTCCGGACCCTGCGCCGCCGGAGCCCGGGAGGGGAAGTGCCCGCCGGCGGCTGGGGTCCGGAGGCAAGGGGGCTGCCCGAAGCCGGTAGCGCTCGGGCAGC